>NW_008580452.1:0-1927 GCF_000520115.1 Aphanomyces invadans
AAAAAGGCTGACGGTCCATAGAAGCACTTTTCAAGCAAGATTTGCAGTTTTTGTGTGAAAATTGAGTCTCAAATGGGCGAGATAAGCAATGAAGAGTGATGCCCGATCCCAATTGGCCCCTACAATAGTGAGAATTCATTGTGAGACTATGTATCCGGAATTGCCGGAAAAATTGATGGAGGAAATTCACTGTGAGATTTGCACACAGTGAAAACTTTTTCCTTGTGAGCGGGTAGTGCCATGAATGACAGCTCCAAGCGAAAGGTGGCATTCCTGTTCAAACCAGCTTCCGACTTCGACCTCTTAAAAGTGGTAATACACATTCAGCCGTTTGATGCTCCTTATGAAGCTGACAAAACACGTTGGGAAGAGGTTGCTGCAAACATGTGCATCACACACGGCGACACTTTGACTGCTGTTTCCTGTCGTAAGCGGTTCGACGATTTGATCGTCGCATTCAAGGACGACAAACTGAACTCCCTCCGTGCATCAGGCACAGAGGAAGAGTACAATGAGCGAGAACAATTGATGCAGGACATCGTGGACCTGGTGAAACATGCATATTGGACATGTAATGTATGCCATGTTTTGCTGAGAACAAATTTATCTCACGTTCTAGATGAATACCTCGCAAGACCGCAAGCGTTCTGTCAAGGAAGAGAAGACGGCCAAGTTCGAAAAGCGGGAGAGCGATGGTGAGAGATTGCGTGACGCTGCAATGCGAGCTTATGCTGCCAAGCGGAAGTCTATCGATGATGAAAGTGACGTCGACGTTCCGCCAGACGAGGGCAAGAAGAAAAAATTTCGTCTCGTGCAAAAAGTTCCGGACACAGCGAGCGCCCTCGAGAGCTTTGCTGTGCATTTAGAGCGCGCAAATGAATTCAAGTCACGTGAAATTGAGAGCGCTGCCCAAGCGAATGCATTGACTCAACGACGCCTCGAACTCGATGAGGCTAGGTTTGCTTTGGACAAATCCGAAAGAGGCGTGATTGGAGCTCGATAAACGTGACAGAGAATATCAGTGGAAGTTTGTGCAGGGTACACTTGACGTGCTGCGGTCATTCTTACCAAAGCAATAACAAATAAATTTGAAATTTGCTGTTGAATTGCAGAATTTGTCTAATTGAATGGAACATCTTGTAAAACGTCAAATGCATTTACACTTTTCCATTAAACAGATTTGCATGTTTTAAAACTTCTAATGCATTTACACTTTTGCATTAAACAGATTTACATATGTCGTCCATCGACCGTGGGCTGGCGCAAATATTCTTTGAGGCTCGGCGGTTTCACATTAAAGAATAAAGAAATTTGGTTGCCAGAATTCACATAAGTGTGAATATATGTCAAGAGAACGGCAACAGCGTAGCGCATTCCCACTGGCTGGGACCCTAACTTTTGACCCCCGGAATAGTCAATTAAGGTCTACAGCTTGGTAACAAGACCAAATCCCCACTCGACACTGATCCGAACGGAGATCATAGCGCTATTGAACTTCTTTTGTGACGGCTCCAAACGTGATCCTTTATAGCCACTCACAATGACACTGTTAATCCCATACACAGGATCATCATAAACGACGTATCGCTTTCCGTTCGCCAAGAGCCGATCGTACAAATACGGAAAAATATTGCTCCTTTCGAGAAGATACGCGTCATCTCGTGAACCAGGTTCAGGGCCATACAAGTGAACTATTATTCCATCTGCAGCCGTGATCGATTGAAATTTTTAAGATGCTCTCTAGAACAAAATTTAATTGAGACCACAACCATGTTTGATAATTTCTACCTTGTGACCGTTGTACGCAACAGACTGAAGGCCATCACCAGGACGGCAATTCCCACGAACAGTCCCATCAATAAACCCAATACATGTGTCCAATGGAGCACCTTTAGCAAAAATGGCATCTGAGCACCTTTGCATCCAC
>NW_008580452.1:10300-12067 GCF_000520115.1 Aphanomyces invadans
GGTGCGCCGACGTCAAGTCCCGCAAGCCTGGAAACTGTGGGCGCCGTCCCATGCACACTCTAAGCCAGCTAGAGGATAAGATCAAATCAATCCCTCCATTTGCACGATCGACTTGCCGCAGCCTGTCCGCCGCGACTGGAATCTGCATGTCGACCCTGTGGAAGCTGCTTCGGGACAAGAAGATGCGCAGGCGAACAAGCCGACTCAAGCCGATGCTGTCGCCAAGCCACAAGGAGCAGCGTTTGGAGTTTGTCAGCGGTTTCGTCCGTCAGCAAGATCGCGGCGGCTACAAGTGGCACGACATGATGGACAGGGTCCACATTGATGAGAAGTGGTTCTACGTGACGAAGATGAACCGACGTTACTTCCTGTGGACCGATGAGGACGTACCGGAGCGCAAGTGCCAGTCGAAACGACACATCCAAAACGTCATGTTCTTGACCGCCGTCGCCAGGCCCCGCTACGACTTTGGACGGCACACCTGTGGGACGGGAAGCTGGGCACTTGGGCGTTTGTGGAGACCCAGTCTGCTAAACGAACAAGCAAGAACCGTGAGCGAGGAACGCCAGTGACGACCCCTGTTACCGTCACGAAGCCGTTGTACCGGCGGTATCTGTTGGAGCACGTGTTCCCGGCGATTCGCGCGCAGTGGCCGGGTCCACGGAGCAAGCCCATCTACGTGCAGCAAGACAATGCTAGGCCCCACGTGAGTGTCAACGACCCCGACGTACTTGCTGCTGGTCGCCTTGGCGGATGGGATGTTCGTCTGACGTCGCAGCCCCCGATGAGCCCGGACTTCAATGTCTTGGACCTAGGCTTTTTCAATGCAATTCAAGCTCTACAGCACCAGAAGGTTACCCGTTGTGTCGACGATCTCATTGCGGCTGTCATGGACGCGTTCGTCGGTTTGGATTGGAAGGTGTTGGACAAGACCTTTGTGACGCTACAGAAAGTCATGGAAGAGGCGTTCAAGATCAACGGTGACAATGCTTACAGGCTTCCTCATCTCAAGAAGGACAAAACGTACAAGGAAAGTGGTCAGATACTGCGACTCAACTGCGATGAACATGTGTGCTCTGCGCTCGATGCCATGGATCGGCGCTTTGAGTACGAAGATCGTGTTGAATCATTGGTAGACTCTCTTTCGAGTTCATTAGCATAGGAAAACTCCGACTTAGATGAGATTTGTGGTTTAGTCCAGGAGGTTCAAGTTTGATAATTGATGGCATCATATCATGACCTGTCTGGTCGTAGAATCGTTGAATTGAATAAAAATACGAATTTTCGATCCAAATTGAATAAAATCATATACAAATTCCTATATAATAATATTCGCCAAACTTCTGTCAACAATATTGAAGAACAGAGGAAGTATTTAGCTACAGCACCACACAAACTCTAACGCAGATGAATTGTCGCCGTGTTGCAACTAACTACTGATCTCCCCCGACTTGGACACGGCAAAATATATAAATTATTCACAGTACATCAACTCAAAAGGTTATTCGTTTTGACAGTATCACTTTTTCCCCATCAATTTATATGAACTGCAGCCATTCGATCTATGAACACTGACAAGTCACAGTCCAGAATTCCGGTACGTTGCCAACAGTTCGCAACTGTCGACGACGACACAGGACGCGATGCATCCCGCGCCAACTCCATCACGCTCTGCCATCACCGAGGCAATCTGGTCCAAGGCGTTCTTCAGTTGCCGCTTCTTGACTTTCGCCTTGAACGGGGCAATAATACCTGCATCCTGAGGCT
>NW_008580453.1:0-1313 GCF_000520115.1 Aphanomyces invadans
CTCCTGTAGCGACGACTTTGAAAGCACCACACGGTCAAGTGCCCTTCCCCTCCATAGCATGAAAGGTCCGAACGTGATAACGTCACATGATGTGCTAACGTGTAAGCACACAACTACATCGTACGGATAAAATTCGGACCAATACCAACTACCATCCGGATACACATCCGAGATTCACCACAGAGTCATTCTGTTGAGGTTGGTACAACCAAGGGAGACCACGTGCACCTTGCTCCAGTCCGAGATGTGAGCATCTTTTGCCGTCTCGCCAAGTCACGAAGTATACGAGAGCGGGCACTGCGACTGGTGTGCGCGAAGGACTGGGAGTCCAGTGTCCACGGGAGATGAATGCCCGTGGACACACAAAACAAAAGGTACTTGCATGTAACATCGCATTTCGATCTTACATCGATCTGACACAAAAGGATCTACAAGCGAAGAATCATGGTTCACGGGAGACGAGCGCCCGTGACCTGACACGACACATCTTGTCCACGGGAGATGAACGCCCGTGGACACCCCAACAAAAGGTACTGACGAAATGTTCAAGCGTACGAATCAAAATGATGAACACGTAGACAAGTGTTGATGAACACGAGCATCATACGACAATGGGGGCCTGGTGGGCGCACAACTTGCAACATAATATGAGCATGTCTCACTGATCTCATATCCCCCTTTCGTTCTGAATGGATCCACCTGGACTCTAGTCATGCGTCCCCGTGTATAGTGTTGACATGCGTTCGAGCAGGGATTGCCTCAAGTGCCCGCCCACCTTGGACTCACCAGCGCCAACTCTTGGACGATCCATGGAGTTGCACATACAGCATGACGAGGGCCATGGTGGTGGCGTCCGACGGCTGCTTGGTCTTGGGCAACAGCACCACGTTCACGTACACAAAATGCAGCTTATGCGGCGCGGGCGTGGTCTCTTCTGCGACGAGGATCCGTTCGATCCGGTTCATGGAGAACCGAGTGTCCACTTCAACGTGTTGTATCTCGATTTTACCACAGTCGGCCGCATGCGTGCCAAGCGACTCACATCCATCCAATCTTACATTTGAGGCCATTCCTCGCCGCATCAAGGGAACAAACAAACATCCATGGCTTCAACAAGCACACAAGAAGCCATAGATGGTTGTTTGGCCCCTTAGGTCGCACGATTGTCGATTGTGTCGGAGATTGTGTTTGTCTAGTGTGCAACCTTTGGACGTCTTGACACCTCCTTTTGACACTACGAGGAAATACTCGTTGCACGTTGACGTCCAACCAGAATGGAGAACGTTGCCCGCCATTGTCGATTTGGACACGTG
>NW_008580454.1:0-557 GCF_000520115.1 Aphanomyces invadans
TTCCTCAGCTGCGAACGAGGGAAACGCGACAAAATCGCCGGCACGACTTTGTCTACGATGGCGTTGGAATATACCTCTGCGCACACCGTCTGCGGTACGGTGAGAAGCGTTCCCTTCGGCCGAGTTTTGCTGCTTCTTTTGGCAGGGACGACATCAACAAACGGCCAAATACCAACCTTGCCGTCAAATGTCTTCTTCGCGTGGTGGTCGAAGCGTGGCCTTGCAATCGCCACGAGAAACATGACTTTTGTAATATGGCTCTTCGACTTGACTACGCGTTTGGCGACTTCTTCGTCTTTGTACACGTAGAACTTACGTTTGACCTTCGTCAGATAGAACCATTTTTCGTCAACATGTACATACTCGTACATGCTGGCGAAAACATGGCGTCCATTCGACGAAGGTCGAACGAAGTTGAACGCCAACTTCAACCGAGCGTCTTGGTTGTTCGGCGTCAGGAAAGGCTTGACGTAGCTTGAGCGGGCCCTGAGCCTTGAAACTTCCTTGATGTGGTTGAGGATGGTAGTCTTGGGGATTTGGCATGCATGGGCAAGTGA
>NW_008580454.1:684-1285 GCF_000520115.1 Aphanomyces invadans
GCTATTGAAATGCATAATCTGACCGCTGAACGCATTTTCAACAAAGACGAAGCTTCCTTTTCGTTGCGGAAGAAGATCATTTAAAAAGATTAATTGTTTTAATTTTCAAAATCAAATTATTTTAACAAATGGAGCTATATCTTCTGAAGTTAGAAGGACAATTTTTAGACAGGAGTGTCATTGCGCTGAAGGGTTCTCGAAATGTCTAGGCGAAGTGCGTAGCGGCGAACTTTCACCTCTCCATTGTTGCTTTTGGCAGTGCAAGTGGTCTTCTGTTGCCTTTATTATCATTGCTGCCTGGCAAGACAGCCAGCTCTGAGTGCTCCGTAAAGTCAGCCACCATCTCGACATCGCCCAAGGGAATCGGGAACGAGGATTTATTCCATGAATGGATAAAATATTCTTCCAATGCCGTGAATTCCAAAAAACCCGAGTGGATGAAAATCAAATTTTATGAATCCATGGCATATGGTCAATTGCGCGTTCGATGAGGGATCCCCTCGACCGAGGGCCGTGAGACGCTCGTAGCGTGCGCTCGTGCGTGCGTGGTGACGACAGACCGACTAGTATATTCCTACATAGCACACAAAACCGTCGCAGA
>NW_008580454.1:1385-1885 GCF_000520115.1 Aphanomyces invadans
ACAATTTGTGCACTTCCTTCAACAAAGTCGCACGGTACTGACCCGGATCCTCTCGCAAATCAGTGGGGTGCCTGTTGTTGACATGGGCGTGTGGAAGCTCCAATTTTAGGAGTATCGAAGACGCTGTCCGAGTCGCAGGTGTTGGCCAAATATCTGGATTGATAATCATGTTTACTAGTACTCAATACGGTCAATATTAATTGATAATACACAAATCGTTTGTATGGGAATTGACATAATTGTATTGCTGCTGCCCGAGTCGCGACGTTAGGAAAATTTTCTGGATTAATCATGCGGCAAAAGCCGTCTCTATGCGGGTCATAACTTCTTGAATCTTCGTAATCTCCGCGCGTCAATATTTGTGGTTCACAATATGTGGTGCATGTCTGGGGTGTCTTGTATGCATTCAATTCGATGTCGTCCTCAATAGATTTGGTCGATTTGTCCACACGACACGCACAGAACTCAGCCTACCTGGCGCTTCTTCCAACATTGCGACA
>NW_008580454.1:1985-2670 GCF_000520115.1 Aphanomyces invadans
GCATTCTAATGCACCAATCAGAATTCAAAAAGAGTCCAATTCAGAAAAATGCCGCCAATGAGAAGGCACATGTGACAACATGTTTGGACCGGAGTAGTATTGTAGTGTAAAAGAGAGGATGCGTTTCTGGAAGCGTCGACTTGGCGAAGTCGGCGTGGTAGACGAGTCTCTCCAAGCAATTTCGATTACACCACCAAGCTCGTGCTTGTTCGACAGTGTCGGCAGGTAATGTTGGACGACGGCTCATCCACGTCCACGAAATGCGGCGGCAGGATGGTAACCTACCTTGGAAAGGATGTCACAGTGACCCATCGCGCGGCGCCAGGTTGAACAGTCGCCCGGTATCCTCGCATAGAAGTACTCCTGCTGCACTTTGGGATTGAATATGTTGCACGTGTTTTTATGTTACACGCGTGCTCAAGAATAATATATTTTTTGGCTAACTTGCGTGTGTGCATATATGACTTGGACATGTCAAAGACTGACTTGCGCGTGTTGAGTCTGTCGGACGATGGCAGGTGTTGTCCATGAATTCGCCAACTAAAATATAGTAGTATAGTAATACTTATCTCATGGCATTGTGCTTCAAGCCCTCGATGCAGCATTTGTATAATAGAATAGCGCCATCTAGCTACATGTCTGAGTCCTTCACGATGCTATTGAAATGCATAATCTGACCGCTGAA
>NW_008580455.1:0-1788 GCF_000520115.1 Aphanomyces invadans
CGCCATTTGCCTGTGTTCTTCTGACCTGGTGGCGTAGTAAAACGTGATTTTTGAGTTATATGCACGTTTTGCCGTCGACAAATTGAAAATCGTTGTAATTCGCCTTGATGAGTTCGTTTTAGTGTGGAGGGAGGCAGGGCAAAAAATCGTCATCGAAATGTACTATATTAGGAAATTAGAGGCAGGGCAAAAATTCGGTATCGAAAAGTACTATATAAGGAAATTAGAGAAACATAGTTTTGGATTATACGTTTAACGCATTAATGGTTGTATTGATCCACATCACATCAACCTTTGCCGCCAAATTCACGGCTAGTCAACACAACGCAGCAGACTTCCCTCCATTTGATAGTTCCCACACTCACTCTGCATAGCATCACTTTTGAATTCACTCTGTCATTGCGATGCCAATTAACACCAACGCTGTCTTTAACCGCCTGCAGGACCAAAGCATCCGCGACCAGTCCTTTCTTCAGGCATCGTTCATCGAGTACGGTGACGCCGCGACCTCCGTGTCCGAGAGGGACGAGATTCCCAACAACCCCATCATGGACCGTTTTGTTGCTGACTTGAGCTCTGAGGGCATCCGCTCGTTGACCAATTTCACCATCTCCGACCTCGAAACGGTGTGGTCGTTCGTGGACGACGCCATGAACTCTGCTTGGCTGGAGGGACGAGGTCGCCGCTCGACGACCAGTCCGAAGGACTGCTTCTTCATGGCCATGACAGTCCTCAAGCACTACAGTTCATGGGACAAGCATGCAGCCGACTTTGGCTTCAAGGCCCCAGTTCGAAAAGCTTGTAATGCGTGTGCTTGCGGTACGACAACGGTTGCGTATGGAGTAATCTCATTGCACTCGCATATGTGGTTGAACCGGTTCTCTACGAGCGTTTCATTGTGTGTCAATCAATGTCGAGCCTTGTCCAGTCAGGACATCGTTTCTCCAACTACCCATACGCGTCGTATGCGGTCGATATGAAGTTCCAACCCTCACTTCGTCCAATGGGCCGTTTTGCCGAGCAGAAGCGCTATTTCACTGGCAAGCACGGGCTCTATGGATGCAAGATCGAAGCTGCAGTCTCACCTGATGGTCGTTGTGTCGCCATGTCCTGCTCGCATCCTGGGTCGGTCCGCGACTTCACGATTCTTCACTCGCGACAAGCAATCCACAAGGCCAAGCTCGAGAAGACTCCGGACGAGTTGTTGCGTCCTGACCACGGGGAATTGTCCACTCAGTACCCTGAGAGTTGGGCCTGCTTGGTGGACATGGCATATATTGGCATCGGGCACGTCCTGCGTGGAATCCACCCAAAGCGGCGTCCAGCGAATGGCATGTTGGATGCTGACGACTTGGAGCGGAACGAGCGGATCTCGTCGGATCGCGTGGTGGTCGAGAATTTCTTTGGACGTGTGTGTGCGTTGTGGAAGATTTCGTACGCTACGTTCTCATGGTCGGAGAAGAACTACGATGTCATCCAACGAACGGCTTTTTCATTGACGAACTTCCATTTGTCTCTTATGCCCCTCCGCAGCGACGACGAGACGTTCTACGCGTATGTCATGGCACGCTACGAAAGAATGGCGACTGAGAAGAAACGCAAACGTGCGGAGTCTCAACGGCGATATCGATTGAATCGCCAAGAACAACTTGCATTGGACCACAATAATGCAGGGCGTCTTCGTTTTAGCTAAAGTAATCAGCTTGCATTTGGAGTTGTTGAATACTTGGCCTTTGTCAGCCGTGACGTATTTGATCAGTTACGCTATCACTTCGGAATCCACACATA
>NW_008580455.1:8047-8543 GCF_000520115.1 Aphanomyces invadans
TAACTTATTCTTCTCACAGTGTCTCATATGTTTCGATGTGTCTTCCGCAGTTTCTCTCTCAAATAGTTTTGAACGAAGTCCAATCGTGAAAGACTCAGCAACTGGTTTAAAGACTAATTATACTTAAGGGCCCGTCGGGAAACCATCCAAAATATTATCACGAAATTGAAATATCTCATTCTCTGCACTTTTTGAAATGCAGATTCAGCATATTTAAATTGCGTGATAATATAAAATGCATATCATGTTTGGCTGCATGATGTGATAGGACGAAACGAAGCTTCGGTTCGAATGCTGCTATCCCAAAAACGCGCGAAGATCCAAGCACATCATGACGGACGAGCGAGCATCCTGGACTGACGAGAAAGACGCAACATGGATCACGGAAATGGTGTATCAAGTTGTCGTCTTGGGCAAGCGTGCCAATAGCGGCTTCAAAAAGTAGCATGGCAGGCGGCCCTTGCCAAACTCAACCCAACCTCGATCAACGGGTCAA
>NW_008580456.1:0-651 GCF_000520115.1 Aphanomyces invadans
AACCACAACACAGTAAATTTGGTAAAATGTTGGAAGAATATAGATGAAGTATATAGATGAAGTGTGCATCACTGTGTTGTAAGGTCAAAGTTACAACATGACCATGGGACAACGATCAAGTCGTTCGAACGCCACCCGAGCACAACCAAGAGACGATGGCGTCTGCACTAGTCAAACCTAAACCTACAGATCCGGTTACCGGATATTTCCCAGTTTATCCGTATGATTGATCCACGAACATGGCCAGAGTTCAAAAAGGGCGCCATGAAGAAGACCAACTTAACAAACGACCAACGTAACGGTGTTTTACACCAACTGCTGTATATTACAGGTTTCGCCGACAGCGCCGCAAGCGAATTGAACGAAGAGACGTTGTCGTTTGTCATGACCGGTGCAATTTGCATGAAAATGGCCCCTCATCTTCATTCAATGGACTGCAGGCTTGTGTACCAGAAAGCCTCGAATTTTCTTAGTGTCATTTCGTTAGTTCTTCTGTCTCTACGCTAATTTCATCGATATGTACAACTTTGGTTATGACTGAATTTACAAAGTATGCTTAAAAGAAGTACTGTACAAGATTCCAAAACTATTGTCAAAAGACAAAGTCACGTTGCTAATAGAGAGATTTTGCAAACCATCCCGTCGCTTTCT
>NW_008580456.1:7662-9488 GCF_000520115.1 Aphanomyces invadans
AGTTCAAGCAATGAACGCGCTTGTGGCCTCTGTAAACTTGCTGCTGGAGGTTGTCGCCATTGCCAGTGGATGATATTCGACTGACAGCCAGCTTGGTACCGTCAATAACGCCGTATACCACAGGGACAGGGGAGTCTTTTTGTTTGATGGCGCCGCAGTATCCCATTCGTTGTATGACTTTCCGGTGAACACATGGACGGGGTTTTTGACTTCCATGATTCAATACAATAAACGAGAGAAAAAAGTTTGAGTGATTGACCGAGTTTACTTGTAGCCACGAGATTTGATAAGTGGCAGGTCCTTCTCTTCAAGGTAGAATTTGACTTCCTTTAAGAGGATATTGTCGACGAGATTGGAGCAATTGTGAAGGTGCACGTTGAGCGATTGCAGCAAAGAACGGGTACTGGGAATTAACCGTCGGTCTGTGGACGCGAACTCTTTGATAAGAACGTCGTCGAATTGGCGATTGATTCGTTTGACGCGGTTGATAGCGTTGGCAAGGTCCTGGCGAACTTTGTCTAGTTTCGATTCAGGCTTGACGCGGACGAAGACTTGCTCCAGTCGCGCGTTCTTCTTGACCTTGACTTGGCGTTGCTTGCGCAGGCGGTTGATGTCGGTTTTTCTGACGATCCCGTTGACGGGGTCCCGCATAAAATGGCAAACTCTACTGGAGTTTAGTGCCAAACCACAAATGAACTTACAGTCTTTCCCCGAAGGTCATCCCCGTACCTCTCAAAAGGAGAACACGTGAGTGTCGATCCTGAACTGTTGGATCTTGTCACAGCCAAACGACGCCCACACCGCATCCCGCCGACGAAAGTAGCGGTCGTCCCATCTGTGAAGATAATGACTTGTCCTGGTCATGTTTCGCCACAAGGTTTACATTGCACGGACACAGCTGAGCGCAGTGCGTCGTTTGCTCGGCCGACTCTTTGGCGAAGCTCTCGCGGGCGTCGCCCCTGACTCTTGGGTGATTGTGTCTGCGGGATTTGCCATTGTCGGTGCCACGTCGTTCACGGCTGGTGTCACGGGCACGTTTAGCATTGCCGTGATTGTGTTTGAACTGACCCAACAGTTTACGTACATGATTCCAGTGCTCCTATCGGTGCTTGTCGGACGGGGTGTCGCCGGCTTCGTCTCCCACGACATGTATGAAACGATTGCTCGCGACAAGAACCTGCCACAGTGGCCGGGGCTAACGCGGCAGGCGTCGTATGCCCTTGTCGCGTCCGACCTGGTGCTCATTTCAATTAGAGAGATTTTGCAAAATTTCCACTCACTGTCTCTTCAGGGCACTGCGACAAATTACGATTTTAGTGACTCTGAAAAGACTGAATGAAACTTGCATTTTGCACCATTCACTTCACTCTCCGGATAAAGTGTTCCACAATTGAACTTGCATTGACGATGGTACTCTCGTTCGATGATGTTCTTGCCCTGCACATTTCTGCCAAGACTCGAAAACAACGACGACTTGTTTCTGCACTTCTTGCTTGCTCGTTCATTGAACGCCCTCTGATACCTGACGTTCGTTTCATCTTGACAGCATACGCTGACGCAAATGCCATCGTGGAGTTTCGATTTGACGTTCATGGTATTCAAAAGCTCGAACTCCTCCTCGGACTTCCCGCTGTTATCATAACTGAGTCAAGGAACGTGTGTGTCGAGATGAAGCCATGTGCATCATGCTGTCGCGCCTAGCATTTCCAACTCGTCTCTATTCGATGACAAAGACAATTGGGCGATCTCAGTCTGCTCTGTGCGAGATATTTTTGTTCGTGATACAAGACATCTACGACCGCTGGCACGACTTGCTTTTCTTCAAT
>NW_008580457.1:0-599 GCF_000520115.1 Aphanomyces invadans
TATCGCACCAAGAAGACAATTTCGCTCAATAAATTAATTTAGTTGAAACATGCATTCTACTTCCTCATTGTACCTGGGGCGCTTATTCGTTCACGCACAACAACAGATATGTCTGGTGCGTTGTTCTGAAAGACAATGTATTTCAACTTCGCGCAAAATGAATCAGAAAAATGTAGACTGCTCACACAATATGCGCTGCACCCCTAGTGAAAACATGAAACATTGGTTTGCCTGCAGCAAAACGCTGCCCTGTAGTTTTTGTCCAAATTGTATGACTCGCTCAAGAAGAATCTGAACAAAAATGAAGAGAAGTAATTCATACATAAATACAAAACAATATATGATTGTACGAGACAATAGGACAGGTCGATTCACTCTTTGGACGCGAGGTCATTTGATGAGCAAGCTGAACTACTAGCAAGTGGCTCCGTGAAAACTCTGGTGTCCGCAGCTGAGAAGAGGCTGGCCATGGTGCCGCGAAGGATTGCCGATGGGAAAGAAATGCCTAGTGGGGTTTTCAATCTCTCGTCCATGAAGCTCTGTCTCAGTGACGGCTTGGTTTACTAGAAGCATTATCTAGTTGTAAATGTATTTGTTGT
>NW_008580457.1:699-1661 GCF_000520115.1 Aphanomyces invadans
CGAGCGACCGCGATGAAGTGCTCCGGTGTGGCGCCCATCCCTGTCTGGACGATGCGACAAAGGGGTGGCGCTTGGTATGACACCCCAAAGACGGGGGAGATATCCGGATGAAAGGGCTTTATTCGGGGTAATTGCATTAGGGACGTTTAGCAAGTCCGGAATCCTGACTTTCCAGACTTGAACTTCGATTCGAACTCCGAAGAATTCAGACTCTCCGTCAAAACAAGCCTGGAAAGTGGGGTGGTTTGCGGACTTTCTGCCATGAAGTCCGTGAAGTGCCGTAGCCAATCAAATTGAGCTGTGGCAGGGTGATGTACGTCAACCTTCCACAGCTCAATTTGATTGTCGATGGGAAAGCCGATGCAGAAGCAGCTCGCTTGGAGCAGCGAGATGGACCTTGCCTTGCTAAGAGAAGTGCTTCGCGTTGAGCCCTATGATGGCGAATACGGTACACTGACTCTGCGCTGGAAGACCGTCGCCACGAACCTTTCGGCTTGTCTTGGGGTGGAAATTCCACATCGTTCTGCTCGAGACCATTACGACGCCATGGTGGAAGGTGGAGGCAATCGTTGTCGGAGAACGTGTCCAAGGTAAATGTCACATTAGGAATGGTTAGCTGTGTACTGGCGGCTTTGCGACGCAGGAGGGCGAGCTTGAGACGCAACGGCAGTCGGCTACGATAGATCAATTGATGCTCAGGACGCATTTTGCGTTTTGTCTTGAATTTGATTGGGCATGCCGAACATATGACAGACTCCAGACTTGCTAAATCTGAATTCGCTAGACTTCGGGCTCCAGACTTCAAACAAATCGAAGGTAGAAGAAAGTCTGTGAAGTTCCTAGATTTCAGACTTGCTAAACGTCCCTATTATCCGTGGGAAACGTGCATTATCCGGCAATCGTATATCATCCAGGACACGTTCAGCCTGTAAAAACGACCAGGCTCTCAATTGTCGACTTGG
>NW_008580457.1:8931-9466 GCF_000520115.1 Aphanomyces invadans
CGCCGCGCAACGGCGTGAGGGCGAGGTGGAAGTCCGTGAGGGCAAATGTAAGGCATTGAATCCCATCGCACACGTTGTGGTTCCAGCAAAACGGTGCTTAGTAGATCATCCAGAAGAGACACATGCGTCCAAAGACTTTTCCACCAGGTCACGATCCGCGGAGACGCGGCAATTGCGGTTTACGCATCGGCGTCAAGACAACCATTCACTGCCTTCTGTTTTCGGGTGTATGGCGCGAATGTGAGCGGCCACTCCGTTGTACTCCTTGTCGAGTAAGACCGCCCACATCATGAGGTCCACGCCGAACTTCTCTCCATAGTCGTTGATGTCGAGCTCAACAGGGTCCTTGGCCAAGGAATCCACATGAACGTGCAAACGAGATCGCATGATGGTAAGGTCCGAATTGCTCGACGCAATCGTACAGGTAGACTTGGTCGCACACTATCTGCTCTTGCAGATTCGCCAACATGGCGGCGGGGTTGAAAGCCATATGAACTGATTGAGATCAAATCGATAGTAGCTTTGCTTCGTCCCT
>NW_008580458.1:0-655 GCF_000520115.1 Aphanomyces invadans
GCAGCGAAATCACAGCGCTTGTGGAGTTCGAAGAAGCACTTCGAGAGGAATTTGAACCTGATGACCTACAAGAGCGGTGGTTCGATAAGCTCTTTGGGTTGCATCAGAGAAACTGCGAGGACATTATGATGTATTTCGAGCAGGTCCGGCGCTTGTGCACGGATATCAAGCAAACTTCCGAGTTGGACAAAGTGACGTTCTTCATCCGCGGTCTGAAGTTGAAAACGAAATCATTAATTTATTGTTCAAGACTACGGGACCAGCACACATCATGGCGCGCACCAAGCGGGAGCTCACAGATGACGACAAGGTCGCTGTTATTGGACAGCTACAACAGCACATCACTGCTGGAAAGGTGGCCCGTGGGGCAATCTCAGCGACTGCCAGCCTCATGCAATTGCACCGCACCACCGTGGCTAAACTGTGGAAGGCTTTCAAACAAGGCACAATTCACAAGTCGTCAAAGTCGGAGTGCGTCGGCCGTAAGCCAATGTATACGCAAGATAAAATAACGGAACTTGTCAGTAACGTACCCGATACGGACCGATCCACAATGCGTGACATCTCTGACGCTACTGGCATCTCTCTGGGGACACTCCACCGCAGTCTTCAAAAGGGAACCCTGCAACGCCAGTCCACCCGCATCAAGCCGCTC
>NW_008580458.1:13114-16645 GCF_000520115.1 Aphanomyces invadans
AGGAACGAATCAATTTCTGTCGCACGCTTGTCCATCGCTCCGCTCCTGGACTCGCGCATTCCGCCATCGAAGCTGGTTTTCTCGCGGACAGGAATTTTGAATTTCACGACTTGTGGGACGTGGTTCATCTAGACGAGAAGTGGTTTAATGCCGATAAAGACAGAAGAAAGGTTTACCATGTTCCTGGTGAGAAGCCCCGCCAACGAAGTTGAAAGAGCAAGCGCTTTATACCCAAGGTCACGTTCTTGGCCGAAGTGGCGAGACCTAGATTCGATGCTGAGCGTGGTGTTATGTTCGACGGCAAGATTGGTATGTGGCCGGCGGTCAAGTACCTTCCAGCGGCTCGTTCGTCTCGCAACCGACCTGCTGGCACGATAGTGACGACTTTGGCCAACGTTGACGCTACCTTGTACCGCGACTACGTCATCACACGTGTTATTCCCGCTATCAAGGAGAAGTTTCCGAGTACTCACAAGCATGTCATTCTCCAGCAGGACAACGCGACGCCCCATGCTGCCATCACAGACGAAGTCTTGTCGCATGTGTCGACCGACGGATGGCACTTCGTTCTTCGCCGCCAGCCACCTAACAGCCCAGATCTAAATGTGTTAGATCTGGGCTTGTTTTCGTCGATTCAAGCTCTACAATAAGGACGGTGAGTCGCACAATCGATGATGTGATTCAAGCGACCTTGGTTGCATTCGACCAACTAGAAGTCGAGAAACTGCAGAATGTGTTCCTGACGTACCAGGCTGTGATGAGACTTGTGCTGGAACATCATGGAAACAACCAATTTCGCTTACCTCGGAAGGGAAAAGATGCTTTGCGACGAGCTGGCGCCCTCATGGCGAATGTGTCCTGCCCTGCGGCGCTTGTGACCTGAATTTACAACCGTATAGATTTTAACCAATAACATGCATGCATTGTATCTTTAGAATAAAATGTCGTGACTAATTTGGAACAAGAGCGATTCTTATATGTCGACAGTATATTGGAACAGAGGATGTATTGACCAATTTCGCAAAATGGAGGATATTTTATCGCAATTAATTGCTGGATTGGACTAATAACAACAAAATACATTGCGTGTCTCCTACAGCAACAAGAAACCGAGGCACAACTTACAGAGACGCAAAATCAACTTGCTGCTAATCAACGCTTGATGCAACAGCAACCCCACCGGCTCCGCATCAGCGTGACCAAGAACGAAGAGTGGAAAGATTGTCTATACCGTCGTATCATGGAAATCTTGATGAAAGTATCGCATTGTATATCCACCGTGTTCGAACGTTCTTTACGGCGAAGAACCTGGACTATACAAACGGCTCTGAAATCGTGACGCGCGGCCTTGCGATGGTTGTGGCAAACCTCAATGGCAGGCGACGGCTTGGTATCAGGAGTTGGCTTCCCGCAAAGCAAGCAGCGAAATCACAGCGCTTGTGGAGTTCGAAGAAGCAATTCGCGAGGAATTTTATCATGATGACCTACAAGAACGGTGGTTCGATAAGCTCATTGGGTTGCATCAGAGAAACTACAAGGACATATAGCTCAATGGTACTCTTGGAACTGAGTGGACGAAAATGTCAAGCTGTACGTCGCAACGTGCAAAACCTGTCCACGCTATAAGTAGAGCAGTACCAAAGGCAATGGCCGAATGATCCCAATCAAGTCTCCTGACGAAAGCTGGCATACAGTTTCCATCGACTGGACACTGATCACCCTGTTTCCAATGGCAAAGATTCAATCATGACTTGTGTCGACAAGTCATCGAAACGGCCAAAGTACTGCGTCACGATGTCGAACATTGATGCACATCAAGCTGCAAAGGGGTTCTTGGACTCTGTTGTCCAGAACCACGGTTTGTCTGCTGTCATAGTTAGTGATTGAGATCCAAAGTTCACTAGTCAGTTTTGGCAAGCTTTGATGAACATCATGAACGTAAAACACTACATGACCACGGCCGGGCGAGCGCAAAGTGATGGAGCCACAGAACGGCAAAACCGAACTTTAGAAGATGCTCTACGTTGTCAAGTGTCCTACTTGGGTCACGACTGGACTGAGCATCTCGGAACCATCGAGTATGCTCATAAAGGACTCGTACAATCATCGACGGGAATGATTCCCTTTGAAGTTGATACTGGCAGAAAGCTTCGTAATCCAGTGTTGAATGACATATTGGCGCTGAACGCTGGCAAATAACTTTGCTGAGCGACGCAAGGAGTTGCTAAAGATGGCCTTGGACAACATCAAAAAGGCTCAAGCTCGCCAAAAGGGATTCTATGATCGCAATTGAGCAGTAGTGGAGTCTAAGGTCGGCGGCAACATCATGCTGGCTACACGCGATATTCCATTAAAGCATGCACAGCTACTCGACAAACGAGAAAAGTCAAAGTTCGTACCACGATTCATTGGTCCCTTCCAAGTGACGGAAGTAATCAACTCAAATGCGATGCGGTTGGCTCTACCTGCGTCAATGCGGCGTCTGCATAACGTCTTCAACGTTGACCGGTTGAAGCGTCACGTGCCAAATCCAACTCGATTCCAACATCGTCCGATTCCGAAGGCTACG
The DNA here is from genome assembly GCF_000520115.1 of Aphanomyces invadans. NCBI lineage: Eukaryota > Oomycota > Saprolegniomycetes > Saprolegniales > Verrucalvaceae > Aphanomyces > Aphanomyces invadans. Next base: position 15,684 of record NW_008580458.1, read on the forward strand.
CCTCATGTCCTGGACGACAAGGGAAATGAGCTCTTTATCGTAGAAGCATTGCTAAAGCAACGGCAATTCAATCGTAAGAAGGAATACCTTGTTAAGTGGCATGGTTTGCCAGAGCACGAAGCAACATGGGAGTTGGAGCGAACAATTAAGTACGTTAGGCAATGTAAGAAGCTTGTCCTAGACCTACGTGAGAACACGCGAGAGACCAAGGCGACATAAGGGGGAGAATGTAGTGACCATATGGATCTAACTAATGATGTCGTGACGTCGAGTGTGTGTGGTCGGTATGAGACGGCAGCTAGCGGTACCCGCACCGGCACAACCGCAACCGCTGCTCTACATTGGAGCTTGAGTATTGCTATGTGATCTTTAGCTAGCACACTTTAACGATGCCAATCGAATCACTTCCAATTTTCCTCTGCGCTATTAACTACCCTCCAGAGGGGGTGGTGGGCTTGGCGTGAAGTAGTTGATGAGCGGTATCGACGCCGCCTGCTCTTCCTGCACACATGGCGAGATTGCTTTCAGGGCTGGATTCACCGATTCTGGACGCCGTGTGAGTCGGCACACTTGGAGAGATCGTCCTCACCGTGCATGGCGTCCACAAGGACGAGCTGACACATCGGACGACGATGCCAGGTCGGCCGATGCCAACGAAGACGACAGGGCCAGTCACTTGGAGCTGCGTCAGATGCGGTGAGATGTACAGAACACACAGTCGTGGTGCGGCGGCATTCTGGGATGCGTTGCGATGTAGTCGACGGGCTGAGAGGCCACTTTTCACGAGCGTGGATGGACGTGACATGATCCTAGCTGCCCGACGACACCCAAGTCATTGCGATCGACCGGCCCGGACTCGCATTTTCGGCCCCCAGTCCGTTCGCTCGAACGTCCGACATGGTAAGGGGCGTCCATGGTCTCTCCATCCAGCCAGGTCACTGTCGGCTATAGATTTCAAAGGA
>NW_008580459.1:0-694 GCF_000520115.1 Aphanomyces invadans
AGTTTCGACGGATACGCACTCAAAATTTATGATATGTCACCATTGGACAAGGTCACTCTGTTTACTCGTGGATTGAGAGTAAAGACGCGCGAAGAAGTGAGGTATCGCCGCTGCAAGGATGCAACCAGCGCGATACAAGTGGCTATCGAGTACGAGCGAACTCATGCATTCTCCTTCGGTTATGGAGGACACGCAATCGCAACGGACTGCCAGCGTGGGGTCAAGAGGAACTGAGAGCGTGATCATGAGCTGTTCCGACCGTAGCCTCTACCCTCGCTCCATTGAGTGACTATTGGCAACCGTCGTTCCTCTAAAATGGAACGCTTCTGTGGAAGTTGCTTGATTCACGTTGGTAGCGCTCGGTGGTCCTTCACAGGTCCCATCTGTGCGTGACAGGGCATGGCTGACGCCACTGCACACGTCATCGGGTATTCCAGGTGTCATCTACATACACAGAGGCTACCTACCACTTTCCTCGTGAAGCCCATAACCCCTCGCGTTGGAGAGCGCCGCTAGTTTTCCCATTATATCCCTCGAACGTTTGTGACGAGATTCTAACCTTTGGCGCTTGGTAGAAGCAATGACAAGGCAACACATTGTCTTGCCATTGCCCGCATGTACAGCTTCGGAGAGGCAAATCGACGACATGAATTCGACTTGACAAATTAGAAACCCAGCTTGTCGAACGTTGTAT
>NW_008580459.1:794-1323 GCF_000520115.1 Aphanomyces invadans
TCCTTGTTCATGGGTACAGTCGTTGCAAAAAGGGGTGTGGTTTGTTACAAGTTGTCACCGGCGATTGCATTGGCTTGTGATGTGTATGTCCTGTCTGTGGTGGCCAAAATGGGTGCAACAAGCCAAGGTTGCTTGGTTTACTTGGATGAATCCTACATGCATCACCATTACAGTCGCCAGGCTGACAGTATTTACGATCCCATCGACGAGCAGGACATGCAAGTCAAAGTGTCCATCAAGGGCAGACGTTACTGTTTCATCGCTGCCATTTCTGACATTAATGGTGTGGGGTCAAAGTTGTTGTGTTTGGACATTTTCCATGGTGAGCGAAACGACAAGGAGACCAAAGACTACCATGGGATGTTCAATCACTCCAATTTTGCTGAATTTGGAGAAATGGAATTGAAATGTCTACGATCAATTTGGACAACGCAAAGTATCACAAGAGTTTTCCACCTGATACTCCAAAGTCAGAATGGAAAATATATTGACACGCAAGCAGCTTGCCTACAGTATATACCAATTCAGC
>NW_008580459.1:1423-1969 GCF_000520115.1 Aphanomyces invadans
AAGGTTGCTTGGTTTACTTGGATGAATCCTACATTCATCACCATTACAGTCGCCACGCTGACAGTATTTACGATCCCATCGTCGAGCAGGACATGCAAGTCAAAGTGTCCATCAAGGGCAGACTTTACTGTTTCATCGCTGCCATTGCTGACATTAATGGTGCGGGGTCAAAGTTGTTGTGTTTGGACATTTTCCATGGTGAGCGAAACGACAAGGAGACCAAAGACTACCATGGAATGTTCAATCACTCCAATTTTGCTAAAATGGAATTGAAATGTCTACGATCAATTTGGACAACGCAAAGTATCACAAGAGTTTTCCACCTGATACTCCAAAGTCAAAATGGAAAAATGTTGACACGCAAGCAGCTTGCCTACAATACAATATACCAATTCAGCCGGGAGATTTGAAGAGTGTTTTGAGGCCCAAATTGGCACTGTATACTGAGGCCAACATTGAAATCGAGGTGGTTGCAATCGCGTCTCCAAAAGACCACGTAGTTGAATTCACACTACCATCTCACTCGGATCTTCAACCTATCGAACT
>NW_008580459.1:2069-2689 GCF_000520115.1 Aphanomyces invadans
AAGAACTGCAAGGATTTGCAGGAGTACGTTGAGAAGTTTCGACGGATCCGCACTCAAAATTTATGATATGTCACCATTGGACAAGGTCAATCTGTTTACTCGTGGGTTGAGAGTAAAGACGCGCGAAGAAGTGAGGTATCGCCGCTGCAAGGATGTAACCAGTGCGATACAAGTGGCCCTCGAGTTCGATCGAACTCATGCATTCTCCTTGGGTTATGGAGGGCAACGGACCGCCAGCGTGGGGTCAAGAGGAACTGAGAGCGTGATCATGAGCTGTTCCGACCGTTGCCTCTACCTTCGCTCCTGATTGGCTCCATTGAGTGACTATTGGCAACCGTCATTCCTCTAAAATGGAACGATTCTGTGCAACTTGCTTGATTCACGCTGGTAGCGCTCGGTGGTCCTTCACAGGTCCCACCTGTGCGAGACAGGGCATGGCTGACGCCAAGGCACACAACATCGGGTATTCCAGGTGTCTTCTTCTATATACGCAGAGGCTACCTACCACTTTCCTCGTGAAGCCCATAACCCCTCGCGTTGGAGTGTTTTGATGCGCGCCGTTAGTTTTCCCTCTCTCCTCATTATATCCCTCGAACGTTTGTGACGAGATTCTAACCTTT
>NW_008580459.1:11045-11741 GCF_000520115.1 Aphanomyces invadans
TGCAGCGGGCGAGGCGGTGGCGAAGTTGCTGGCAGAGAAGTGACTTGCGTTCTCATCCAGCGGCAACCGAGAGGACCTTCACATGCGGCACTACAGGTGCCCCGTCACAATGAACAGAGCACGGTGGCCACAGTACTCGCCTTGCAAAGCTCGCATTACTTTCTACGTGGGTTCAAAACGAGTGACGACGTACCAGAATGAGGTATGTAAGAGCGACAGGTTCTTTCGCGGTACTCGTGATGAACAGATTACACAACACACACATCCCATGCCTCAGTGAAACCAACAGGAGGCGTTCCAAACAGAAGTCCACGAAATGGTGCGATGGACAAATTATATGGAACGAAAGAGAACTCTGTGACACAGCTTGTAGACTGGCGAATGATGTTGATGCTGTGAAGATGGCAGTAAATGCCTTGCAAAATGATACCAACGACGTGAAGTCCACGCTCCTGCGAGTGAAACAACTGTTGCGCGTTCGATAAGTCCAAGTGAACACGTCTTGTGTACTGCAAAACCACCAACTCCATCGTATAGTCAAAGCCAGCTGTTGGCGAAGCTAAGAACGCCGCCGCAGTCCACGCGTCCTGTGTAACGTAACACCGCCTGCTTCATCGACGACTCACAGTCAGTGTGACGACGAAGACAAGAACGCTTTACTTGGCAGCAGTTATGTGCACATCCCCAAGAACAAAC
>NW_008580460.1:0-541 GCF_000520115.1 Aphanomyces invadans
TTTTGCCTCGGGTCACCGTGTCCCGGACCGCGACCAAAAGCTGCTGTATCTGAGCCAATCTACGTTTGTGGACCAACTCCTGGATTGGTCTGATGTACAAGAACATGGCCTGCTCGTGCCCATGAAACATCGACCTGAGGTCAATGATCAAGATGTGATCCTAACGAAGCTGCCATATCGTGAAGTGGTTGGTGCCCTACTCTATCTGCAGCAGTGGACACGCCCCGACATTAGCTTTGCCATTTCGATGCTATCGCGCTATTTGGCGGCCCCCACGCAACGCCTGTTCGATACCTCTGTGGACATTCTTCGTCATCTCAAGAAAACGCGCGACCACACTTTGTGCCTTGGTGGCGACATGGCCACGGCTTTGGTTGGTTACGTGGATGCAGACTGGGCACCGGATACTAATGACCGCAAAAGTCAATCTGGCTACGTGTTCCTCCTCGGTGATCGTCCAATTTCGTGTCGTAGGTGAAGCAAACTCTGGCGGCAGACTCCTCTGTTGAGGCCGAGTACATTGCACTCAATTCAGCCGTGT
>NW_008580460.1:8824-10144 GCF_000520115.1 Aphanomyces invadans
TAGTGGTCTATGTGGAAGACCTCATTCAGTGTGCCCACGACACCACTCTGATCCACAAATTTGAAGCGTTCATGGACTCGAAGTTTGCCATGAAAAAGTTGGTCGATTTGGAGTTTTGCCTCGGGTCACCGTGTCCCGGACCGCGACCAAAAGCTGCTGTATCTGAGCCAATCTACGTTTGTGGACCAACTCCTGGATCGGTCTGACGTACAAGGACATGGCCTGCTCGTGCCCATGAAACATCGACCTGAGGTCAATGATCAAGATGCGATCCTAACGAAGCTGCCGTATCGTGAAGTGGTTGGAGCCCTACTCTATCTGAAGCAGTGGACACGCCCCGACATTAGCTTTGCCATTACGATGCTGTCACGCTATTTGGCGGCCCCCACGCAACGCATGTTCGATGCCGCTGTGGACATTCTCCGTTATCTCAAGAAAACGCGCGACCACACTTTGTGCCTTGATGGCGACAAGGCCACGGCTTTGGTTGGTTACGTGGATGCAGACTGGGCATCGGATACTAATGACCGCAAAAGTCAATCTGGCTACGTGTTCCTCCTCGGTGATCGTCCAATTTCGTGGCGCAGGTGAAGCAAACTCTGGTGACAGCCTCTTCTGTTGAGGCCGAGTACATTGCACTCAATTCAGCCGTGTCTGAAGCGCTATACTTGCGTCAACTGCTTCGTCAACTTCATTGCAGCGTTGGGACGGTCAGTTTGTTTGAAGACAACATGGGAGCGATCCAACTTGCCAAGAATCCAGTAATCCAGTGCATCATGATGACACAAAGCACTTTGATGTGCGCCTGCACCGCGTCCGAGACTACATCGCTAAGAAACTGATCAAGGTCGCTCATGTGCGTACGGCTGGACAGCTTGCGGATGGACTCACAAAGCTCATTGGAACCAGGTTCGTGGAATTCAAGCAGTATCTGCTTGAGGGGAAGTGTTAGAATATGCTATACCGCAAGCGAAGCGGTTCTACTGTGTAGAATCGAGCCGCAGGGTGCGGACGACGGTGTCCAGTCGTACTCGAGAAGATACTCTATACCATCTCTGTTGATAGACCTAACTTGATCTACTGATTTCCCCCCGCTAGTCGAACGGGGTTTACTTTATAATTTTTAGAAATGAATATTATTGAACGTGAGAGGTATTTCAAACTTTCAAACGAACTTGCAAATCAAAATTGCGAAGTACAATCAACATGAAGCTCCGGATGACACTTGTGGAGAAGCATGAACTATACGCCAGGCACATAAGCCAACCTGATGCATCGTACTCTGCTTTGGCTGTGTGGGCTGCTGAAACCTTTTGTCTC
>NW_008580461.1:0-575 GCF_000520115.1 Aphanomyces invadans
CGGTGGACGATTTGGAATAAAAATACAACACGAACAGTCAACTTGGACGATCGTGAGAAATATTTCCACTCGGTGGACGATCTTGAGAAAAACCCTCCTTGACGAGCATTCTTTGGGAATCGCACTTCCACTCTCAGAACCAATACATTCAAAATTTGAGTCCATGGAATCGCATTTTTCCAAATGTGATTGAACCGATTGTGTGTAAATTGGACTTATCAGATGTGACGAAACCCAGCACTCACGGGCAACGAGCAAGAAGCTTGGTTCCGTCCAAAGCGTCCAAAGGAAGCTCTCAATGGATGTGGGTATACGTGCGGAAGACGTGGTGTTTTCGTCCTGTGCGGTGCCATTCCTGATTCGTCTCCACAGGAATCACACACCAATCCGGTGGCGTTGTCACGACTTGACAATGGGTTCACGTGACGACCTGGACCATGTCAAGTGCTACAGCCATTGCGTGTCTTGGTGCACACCAGGTGATTGCGTGTACAGTGCAATAGACGGCGCTGGAAAAGTCACACTTTATGGATCCAGTGCGGATGGACATTGCGTTCAACGGACATACATGCAAG
>NW_008580461.1:8676-9465 GCF_000520115.1 Aphanomyces invadans
GCTGGCGTCAAGTATGGGCTGCCAGAAGGTTCGGTTGGAGCAAGGCATGGCGTAGCCCACGGGATCGTCACGCAGCGATGCCAGGACTTCTACGTCGGTGATGGACACTACCGAACCAGCGATAGCCTGCTCCAGCGAAACAAGTCAGCGCGACCACTATGTGATGGACGTCGTACGTACAGTCAAGAGAGCCAATCGATTCAACAACATCCTCAAGCGATTGCGAGCTGGCCAAAGGGAGAATGACGATTTGGTTCAAGATGCAAGGTCAATGCATGTGCCCAATGGTAACAACTTGTTCCATCGATTTCAGGTCAACAAGGACGAAGCTGATATATTAGATTAGACGGGCCTCTCTGAAGGGACGGCCTGGGGGGTCGTGACAGAGGTGCGTGGAACAATAGTGCACCTGGGGCAACTTGCCTGGAAGCCGATAGCAGGTTTTGGAACAGACTTGAATCCAGGAAGTCTTGTTCCAAAATTCCACGAAATCTCAATTGCTACGGCGTAGCCACAGTCCTGAGGCTGAGAGAATATGCAGCTAATGAAGACACTCACAACACCAGGCCCTGATGGTTATGGCTCTGAGAATGACCCTTCTGGTTCACGATGCAATGTCACCGCCTGTGCCCTCGACTTACCAACTTTTTCAATCGGTACCACGTCAACACCTGAGTGAGGTTTTCTAGGAGAATCGAGTAAGACAGCGTCGGCGAATGAATGATCGCACAGGCTCAAGCTAATGGCCCAAATGAGTTTTTTCTATGTATGTCCCTTGGATGTGTCTGT
>NW_008580462.1:0-530 GCF_000520115.1 Aphanomyces invadans
AGAGCTGGCGCGTTCCACACCTGACCGTGGCCGTAACCCGCGTCACTTCCCATGTCCACATCGCCCATAGGGCTTGCGAAACTACCCGTTACGTTCGGACCAGCGGTTTCAGCATCGTCATGCTGATCGGCGCCTTCGGTTCCAGAACGTGGAACAGCATCTTCCGCTGCGGACGGCGCGGCGGAAGGATACATGGTCAGCGGTTCTTGGTACGAGGTGGTAAACATGGTGCCACCTCGCTGAGGCAGCCATTCGTCAACGGGACGCGGCTTCTGACGTCGAGGGGATCGGGTAGGATTCGCCATCTGGCGGCGGGCTTGACGGCCACGCGGCTCCTCTACGCGGTCACGCGAACGCGAGCGGGCTTCTTCCCTGTTGGACGCTTCGTCCTCCGACGAACCACTGCGTACCATCCCGTAGTGTCGACTAAGCTTGGATGGAACCAAACTTGACTAAAGATATCTTTGTGCTTCGTTCAACGCGGCTTCCGACCGCGAACCCTTTCGAGGCAACAGGCAAATTCAACACTG
>NW_008580462.1:630-1866 GCF_000520115.1 Aphanomyces invadans
AGGCAAATTCAACACTGGTATTCAAGAGGGGGCTGCCCTAATGACTACCATTCAGTAGCGTAACCCCTTCACAAGCTAAGTACTCCTTGAGCGTCAACTTGGTAATTGTATGCAGACTAGCAACCAATCCAACTGCTCGGTGCACTAATCCACATAAGCCGATTTTCCAATACAGCGGGGCAAACACACGGGCGACCCAGGCTGCTATGCCACGCAGAACACCGTGGCGCATCTCGCGAGATGGTTTGCAACACCGTCCGTGGCCCGTGGTGCGACTCCCGCGTTGGATGGGCACAACACAATGGTCTTGGTTACAGGGGGCGGCTGTGCCGTGAATTTTGCATGTTTACAGTGGGCATTTTCACGCACGACATGCCATCGATAGACATGCACTCGACGTCGTTGGCGTCGTTGGCAGTCCGCCGCACAGGCTGCGTTATCTTGCCAAAGCACTTCCACGCTCGCCACGTCGCAACAAGAAAGATGCTTCGGTGGTTCACGTGCGACCCATGAACAACGACCGCCAATACAGCACCCATGGTGAAATATCGCATGGCTACGGGCTAGTTGCTGTGTACGCCGCAGTGTAATTTCGCGCACTGGCACACGCGGAGTGCATCGCATGCCGTGTTTCCTGTGGAAGAGCTGTGGTGGCGACCAAGGACGGTGCAGATAGTGAATCGATGGTTCGAAAATGAATCGACACTAGGATATTCGCGTCCGACACCGGTGCCGCGCTTTTGTATTCCAGCGTCATGTACAGAGGAGATCCACGCACGAGATGGAGGATCTTGGTGCCACCAGACGCTTGTAGCATGCGACGGTGACGCTCAAGTCGTCGAAGCGACGAATTTGAAGCGGTTGTGTGTACCGAGTTCCACGACTACACCTCCGACAAGAACCCCTGATGCTCTTGCTTGTGACGACCCGGAACAGAGAGACGTCGCAGCCAAAACGAAGCAGGACCGCTCAGAGTAACGTGGTGCTTGGACGGATCGGTCAGCACTGCTTTCGCCGTTTTCAAGTCGTCATCGCCGGTGGTGCCAATGCCGAGTCAAACACAAAGTCAAAGTGCCCTTTGTCCACGATCGATTGCACGTCGTAATGGATGGTGCGGTCGAGGAATCGACCAGTTCGTCGTACTTCGCGAAGCACACACCATCAACTACTTCACTGGCCCCCCATGCTTCGCCATTTGAATCGCAGCCCCCGCCGCTTGCCCCAATCACGAGCACC
>NW_008580463.1:0-1967 GCF_000520115.1 Aphanomyces invadans
GCCACAGTCCTGAGGCTGAGAGAATATGCAGCTAATGAAGACACTCACAACACCAGGCCCTGATGGTTATGGCTCAGAGAATGACCCTTTTGGTTCACGATGTAATGTCACCGCCTGTGCCCTCGACTTACCAACTTTCTCAATCGGTACCACGTCAACACCTGAGTGAGGTTTTCTAGGAGATTCGAGTAAGACAGCGTCGGCGAATGAATGATCGCACAGGCTCAAGCTAATGGCCCAAATGAGTTTTTTCTTTGTGTGTCCTTGGATGTGTCTGTTCCAGTGAAACCTCCAAGCACATACATCTCAACTGAAATTTTCATGAATGTAATTCCTCTATTGCATATTAAACTACGGACATGTCAAAACACAACTTTTTCCATATTACCACCGACAAATTATTGTCATTGGCCCATGAACAAATGTATTGATTTAATTGGCTATAACTCCTATTCGAGGCTTGGAATTACGTGGTGTTGGAGGTACGTGTACATGTCCGACTCATGGAGGAGGAAAACAGGGCACGCCACATTCGCCATGAGGTTGCCAGCACGTCTCAATGCATCTTTACGTAGGAGTGGCAACTTGAAGTGGTTGTCGCCTTGATGCTCAAGAACCAGGCGCATCACAGCCTGCAGCGAGAGAAATACATTCTCCAGCTTGTCGACACTGAGGTGGTCGAAAGCTGTCAACGTCGAGAAAATTGTTGAGCCAAATTGGCGTGAAATATTTGATTCACAAATCAAATATCGCCTTAAGGCCACGTCATACATAATCTGCCCATTCTGCATGTTACATGAGCCTTGCGCACTTGAAAGCTAATGGAAGCCACATCGCTCTAGCGCTACCTAATGCAGAATTTCTAGAAAGCGAACATTCTTGTAGTCTAGATTAACCTCGGCTTAATCAATCACTTTCCAATTTGAACTCAATTGGTTGCGAGCCCAAGTAACCTCCGCCGCCTTCGCGTCTGCCCTCACTCGTGCTGCCTTCTCTGCCGCACGAGTCCTCCGCCGCTGCCAAAGCCCAGCAAAACCGCGTCAAGAACCCCGAAACCCTGGAACACCCCCAAACCCAGCACTTAGCCGGAATTTTCTCGCACCTTACTGGGTTTTCTGCCGCCGCCGTCCAAGCCGTCCGCGTCGTCAGCCAGCGTCCCCAGCGTCCTTCCGACCAGCTCCACATCACTACAGCGCTACCTGTTCTCCTTTTGTGAGTAAACGGGCAGTACCTTCATTGGGAAAGACAGTAAGTTCGAGTCTGGATTGGCACTAAACTCCTAGTAGGGTTTGCCATTTTATGCGAAATCCCGTCAAGTCCCTCGTAAGTGCGACCGAAGGGAACAAGTTGCGCAAGAAGCGTCAAGTCAAGGCGAAGAAGACCGCGCCGTTGAAGAAGGTTTTTCGTCGACTCAAGCAAGACACCAGTGCCGATAAAGTCCAGCAAGACCTTGTCGACGCACTTAAGCGGGTTGAGCGAATTTCGAAGCATCTCCAAGAAGTACTTGTTAAGGATTTTTCCCATTCCGACCCCAAGGTCGTCGACTACAACAAGTACCACTTTCGAACTTTCTCCCTGCTGATCGAACAAGCCACCGACCTCGTGGACAAGTCTATCTTGAACGAAGTCGACAACATCTACAAGGCCAAGCTTCTGCCCATTATCAAGTCTCGCAGTTACAACTAATTTCAATTAATTAGTTGGTTTTTCCACTACATTCATTGTCCTGAAACATTTTGTCCACGTGAAAGTCGTTCAATGAATGGGAGTGTCGACTAAATGCGTACCTCGAATACAAGGAAGTCCTTGAAGTTGTCGATGGCACTATGCCTCCAACTCATGCTGACTTTATCTTCAAGAACCGTCTTGCCCGAGCCATTATCCTGGCAGGTCTTGACAACCACCATGTCCGAATGGTTTCCAAGCAACCGACTGCTGCGTCCATGATGAAGCTTCTCAGCGAACAC
>NW_008580463.1:8872-9227 GCF_000520115.1 Aphanomyces invadans
ATTTACCAAGCACTGCTCCCCCTGAAGGGAACTTACAGCCGTCGTCTCCGGTTCCACCAATCATCGACTCTACCTTGCCCCCTGTTCCATCTGAAGCCGTTGATCCACCTGCTCCGCAAGACTATCAAGTCGCCGCTGATTCTTCTGCCGACATGGGCACATCCCCTAACTTCGATGACTAGGGGCCCCTAAACCAGATACAGCCTTCTACTGCGAGAATATCAGTGGGCCAGGATTGAACAATGTATCTCACTGAAACAGTCACTGACGCACCAATTGCGTGGTCATACCGAAATTGTATCTGAACTGAAAGTAAGTGGGCAAATTTCCAAGACACCTCCGAATTTCCGAAATA
>NW_008580464.1:0-976 GCF_000520115.1 Aphanomyces invadans
GCATTGTCCAGTTCCGTGCCTTCATGCGAGAACCACCATGTGGTGGCGCTACCGTCAGTTGCACATCATATCGGCATCGCCAGCGTGCCGCGAGAGGCCGGAAGGGTACCCAGTCGCTAGTCCATACACCGCATTGGCCCTTGCGCAGAGCACGAGTGCCAGTTGGTCCAATGTCTCACATTCCTGAATTGTCTTGTTTGAAAAATATAATATGCACATGGCATCGAACCACGGACCTTCCCCATCCCCAACACTTCCGAAATTCGAAAAAAAACGTGGTGATAAACAAGTTCCGGTCCCGACAAGGGGGTTGTTTCTGACGTATTATTATGAACGTGTTTCGCGTTATGTTAACCTTTAGGGGTACAGATTTCGCATACGTAAATACGAGGCTGGCAATATCTTTCTCCTTACAGACGCATAGCAGCCAATTCCTCTGTGAGGGCGTCGATCCAGCGGCGGTGCGGATTCTTGGTCGGGCGGTGGCCTACATCGGAGTGCAGTGTTTCATCACATCTACTTCCTCTGTTCCATATTACTGGGGGCATTTCTCTTCCAGAGACCCCCAAAAATTCATTTCTCGTCCATTTGAACGAAAATGATCACATTCCAAAGAGAATTGAAAAATAGAGGGATCGTCTAATGACTGCAAAAAGGGGAAAGGACATTTTGGCGCCCAAAATCGACTTCGTTTGAATGGCCAAACAAAAAATTGCGAAATCAAAAACTTTCATTTCAAAAATAAGGGTCTTGTGCACATCCAAGCTCATGGCTCCGACGGGGCGTGAGCTTACATTCGCAAGAAAGATCGAGGTCATCATGGCCCTTCAACAACTCTTGGTATCGGCAAAGTTGCCGCGCGGGGCATTGGCATCTGTAGCGTTGCAGCATGGCCTAAACCGTAAGACAGTGGCCAGAGTTTGGAGTGCCTTCCAACGCGACACGACGATGCCGTCCGGCAAACGTGGCCACGTTG
>NW_008580464.1:8928-9604 GCF_000520115.1 Aphanomyces invadans
CTTGGCCAATCAATGTCAAGTGTCCCCAGTAATGTGGAAAAAGTGTTTTTTCATTTGTCCCAAGTAATGTGGAACAGAGGAAGTATAAAGTTCAATTCATACGAAATCGGTTCAAATCACAAATTTGGAAAAATGCGATTCCATAGGCTCAAATTTAGAAAGTATTGGTTCTGAAAGTGGATGAGATATTCCCAAAGAATGTTCGTGAGTACATTTAGTGTGCCAAACAAGCCAGTCTTTATAGTTCACATGGAATCAAATACTTACGCAGCGACACCTCGGTTCGAAATGAAGTCGAAGAGGTACGTGGTTCGACACCTTGCAGGTGCAGTAATTTTTACATCAAGAAATGCAATACGAGATATGATATTTTATGCTTTTGACTTCTGTGAACGATTTTCGCGCTGAACAAACATCGTTAAAGCTTCGCGTCGTACAAGAGCCAACGGGGTGTTAAAACTTGCGATTTGACAGCTTCCATACGGCATTGTACGGAGCGGCGTCGCTTGTAGAATTGGCTCGGTGTCACTTGGTCAATCGAGTTGCGCAAAGAAAGAAGGTCCGTTCGGATCTTACGCATAGTTGCAACCAACGTGACCAGTTCTTAATCGCTTGATAGCTGTAGCAAAATGAACAATGACGAGGATCAAAGTTGAGTACTACTAAGATTAGAATC
>NW_008580465.1:0-1112 GCF_000520115.1 Aphanomyces invadans
GGAAATCAGTCGTTTCCACAAGGCAGCGGGAACTGTGCCCTCGCGGCAGGAAATCGCTGAAATGCACAAGGTTGACATGGAAAGCGCAATCCAGTGGGCTAAGGAGGCATGGAGCGAGGTCGAATCGTCGACGATTTCGAACTGCTGGCGCCATACCAACATCCTTGGTGATGCCATGGAGAAGCTTGCCGAGGGTGTCCAAAGTGCGCACTTGAATCCGACGTCCATCCATTTCATAACTCACTAGACGTTTGTACTGATGGATTATATTTCAGTTTTTATTTAATGGACTTGTGAAAACTTATTTCTCTCGTTATTAATATTCAAACCTCTGAAACTTGTTTGCCTTCATGGGAGACTTGACTGTATTGAGGATGAACCTAAAGTGGTGGCAATAAACATATGACATATCGATTTTTGGCGTTTTCTTTTGCCTCATTAGTCAAAATGGCATGGAATTTTGACCAATCAAATTCTCTTGAGTTTTGCTGTCGATAGCACATGAATTCCCGCGCCAGGATTGCCGCGAAAATTAAATCTGACTAGAAGTAGGTTTTAGGTTAGGAAAGGAATATATGACACACATGAAGTCAGTTATCATTTTCGAACTTGCTGACTATGATACGCACTGAAACGCGCCTACACAGCTCTATTCAGGTAAGAGAACGTGCCAATGTGCTCTCTTGCTCACCAAAGTGCCAGTCACGATGCCAAAAGGGCCCCCGTTGACCGACGGCGAAAAACTTGAGATTTTGCTGCTCTCAAGAGAAGGACAAAGCGACACGAGCATCGCGAAGGCCATGCAGAGGTCGCGCGGTTGTATTCACAACTTTCTGGCTAGCCCCAACACGTACGGGACGACCAAAAGCTCTGGACGACCACCAACATTGAGCCCCGCCATGCACGCCGGCATCTTCGAACCACAAAAATCGGAAAAATTACTGCGGCCAAGCTTGCTGAAAAGCTGGACGTCGACATAGGACGTCGACGAGTCTGTCAGCTGCTCAACAAGAGCGGTCAGGTAAAGTACAAGAAGAAACTCGCAGCGCCAATGATGACGCCACTACACATGAGAAATCGTGTTGAATGGGCGACTGAGGCGCAACATTGGG
>NW_008580465.1:10617-11181 GCF_000520115.1 Aphanomyces invadans
GAATGGGCGACTGAGGCGCAACAATGGGTTGATCGGTTTGACCAAATAGTTTGGTCAGATGAAAAGAAATGGAACCTTGATGGTCCCGATGGTGTTAACTGTTGCTGGGCAGCCATGGACCGACCAAGGGAGCACTTTTCCAAGCGCCAAAACGGCGGCGGGTCAGTGATGGTTTGGGGGGCGTTTTCGAGCCAACGCAAGTCAAAGTTGGCCTTTTTGGAAGGAAGACAAGATTCAGAAGCGTATATTTAAACGTTATCTGAATTTTTACTCCCATTCGCACACTGAAGCATGGCAGTGACTGGGTGTTTCAACAGGACAATGCGTCAATCCACACTGCCAAGTCTGTTGCGGAGTGGTTTAAAGAGCCACAAGTCGCTATTACAGCCCTCAGTGGCCGGCCAAGTCACCCGACTTGAAACCAATCGAAAATTTATGGGGAATCTTGTCCCGGCGCGTTTACGATAACGGCCGACGCAAGTTCAAGTCCCGCCAAGAGTTGAAGGCGTGTATTCTTCAAGTTTGGGATGAAATTGGCATTGAAGAGCTTCAAAAGCTCGTCGC
>NW_008580465.1:12110-12624 GCF_000520115.1 Aphanomyces invadans
AGTGTGGCTTAAATTTCCCCGTTCACTGTATGTGTTTCTTTTTTCATGTCATATCATTATTTCTCGACCTGATTCAAACTAATTGTATAATGATACAGCAAATCATACAGTGAGCACTCGGCACAAGCATTGCGTTTAGGGGCACACCAGAGGCCTAAGAAGTGCTGGATAATCATTGTTTTACGCATGAAGTAGTGTGGCTATCAAATAATCAAGTTGTCATATCTTTATTGACACAACTTTATGAGGTTGCACCGATATAGCTGCTGTTGTCGTGGCAATCTGTGGCAACCTGGTGGCATAGTAAAACGTGATTTTTGATGTTATATGCACGTTTTGCCGTCGACAAATTGAAAAACGTTGTAGTTCGCCTTGATGAGTTTGTCTTAGTGTACTATATAAGGAAATTAGAAAAACATAGTTTTGCTAGTCAACACAACGCAGCAGACTTCCCTCCATTTGATAGTTCCCACACTCACTCTGCATAGCATCACTTTTGATTCACTCTATCATT
>NW_008580466.1:0-2419 GCF_000520115.1 Aphanomyces invadans
GAACACTGTCGAGACGAATACCATCCTAAGAGAGCTTGCCAAACATCGCAGAGACAGAATTGCATGTTCGCTGTATCGTGATTCATGACCATGCTTAATTAAGCTCGATTAATCAAAAATTCCAAAAGTCTTTCAATTTGACCAGATTGACGCTGAATCGTCGCAGATTGAACTTCGAGAGCCGACAAGATCTATTCTTCATCGTTCAATGGTGTAGCACGTGTTGACGCAACCGCAGTACCCAAAGATTGGAGGCCAGCACCGACAGCTTCTAGACACATGAGCAACGAGTCCGCACGCGCACTTTATTGCTTTCTGCGGACCTTCACCGCACTTGGTCTCGTCGAAAAGAGTTTGCGCTCCAACAAAGGAGACTTCTTTACAGTGGGCTCATCACATTCACTCTCCAATGCCGACGAGCTGGCATCGCTGTCATGGACGACATCATTGCCGTACAACGGCAATACATCAGTGTTTGCATTGCCGTCCAATGCCGGTACATCAGACGACATTGATGTGTCACGCGACAAACCAGGCATACTTCCCCAATACTCAAACATAATGTCGAAGTACTGAGGCTTGGAACGGACCAAAAGTCCATTGCCTGTCGCTTTGACTTGCGGCTTAAAGTACTGCTGCTTGAGGTCATGTATCTAATATGATGTGTAAATTATTTTTCAACAATGACACAATAGCGAAAAAAGAGGTTCTTTTACACAGATTTTGTACCTTGTTTTGAGCACTGCGTGCGTCGAAGACACGCTCCATCTCAATCGACAGTTCAGCAGCGAGCAGGTCGTACGCGTCCTTTTTCATTTGATTATTCTTCACACCGTCGAAACGATCGGCCATGTCGATGTACCGGAGACGCAGTATTGCAGAGACTGAGGACACACACCACTTCGCCTTCTGGCGCACACCGGCCGTGCCAGTTGCGTGGCTCGATATCAGTGCTCCAACCTCTGTAGCCTGTGGCAGAGCAGATGCTGTAGGCTTAACCTGGCGAGCCTTCTTGTTTGTGCTGCTTGGCGCGTTCTCATGCGATCGCTTCGCCATCCCAAGACAGGTTGTTTACACAAGTGGCTGGTCTGTATTAAGTGTTAATCTCAACACGAGACTCGGAGTCCTGTGTCAAATTGACCAACCCTGGACGTGCACAACACTGAACACATCCGGATGACGGATAATCTGACCAATCAAAGTTGAGTCGTTCACTGTCAATACTCCGACGCCTGCGCAGGTCGAGTTGAGCTTCCTCGCTGGTTGTCTAGCCCGTAACACGTGCACCGACTGCTCGAAGAAGCTTGGGCCAACGGTGCCTTCTTTACAAGGTACACATTCTTGGAAGTTTTCGAGTATTTCGGAGGCAACCACGTCAGCTCGACCGCCTGCATTCGACGTTGCATGTGGTTAACCTCAACGAGCAAACTCGGTGCTCACCTCGGCTTCAGCGATCTCGTCACGAGTAAAGGCCAAGGTATAATCGGATGCAGCTCTGACGGAATTGGCCAGGTCGTGGAAGTATGTGGCGAGAAGTGGGTCCTTGCAAAAAGGTAGGACAAAGTCGGTCGGTGATGAGGGCAATGTATGCCTCCCCAGCGCCGTGAACACACGTTGCGCAAGCGTCAGAGGTGGTAGCCGCGCACGGGCAGGCGTAGATGGAGCCGTGGCCGTGTCGCCGTGGCGTCGAGCTCCCATCCGCGTTTCGCTTTCGTTCGGCTGGTCCTTATTACGTGCCAGCGATGGCGGCAACAATTGGAGTATGTTCAGTGTTGTGCAGTGTTGGTTCCCCGAACAGGGCCTTAGGTTGTGTGTTTTGCATTCTATTCCACGTTACTCCCCTGCTGGGTATTCCATGCGCGATGGATTATCGCTGGCCTCGTCGTGCAGAGGGTAGTGGTAGAAAGTTGCTTTGATAAAAGTCAACTTTTCGACACTCTTTGGGGTCAGGCGGTTCCGAAGCTTTGAATGTAGCAAGCACATGGTGGAGAAGTACCGCTCTGAGGTGGTTGGTACTCGACGTCGCTGAAAAGCTTGATGAAGACGATCTGCCGCTGCCCGGGCCAGTACTTGCCTTCGATGAGCCAGTACTTCAAAATTGACTTGGTGCCATTGGCCAGCCCTGAGGCACAATGAGTCTGCGTCCTACTCTGTTCCGCCGCAATAGCGAACTCAGTCCACTGCATGGCAATGGATAGCGCTCGGTTTTCATTCCATGGCTCACGGGGCTTCTCGTCAATCGGGAACTGGAGCAGGATATCCTCCAGCACACCGACGGTGTAGACGGGAAGGTCTACTGGTGGCTCAAGTGCAAATGGAAAAGTGAATTTGGCGTTCAGGCTAGCTATCTCATCTATCTACGTTCTCCTATAGATCATACAGTCTCGAGCATGAGCATATCCTAGCACATCCTTCGAAG
>NW_008580467.1:0-713 GCF_000520115.1 Aphanomyces invadans
GCCAACGCAGCGATACGTGGCTTAAAACCTTTGCCTGACGGTCAGGTTAGGATTAGCAACAGTGAGGTTGTCGTGTAATACCGCAATACATACTTGTCCGTGCATTCCAGAGCTTGTGCTTGTCAAAATTGGAGCGTGGCCAACCTGTGAAAATGAAATACCTCCGTTTGTCTGATGTTTACCTCTTGACACTTGTTACCCTATGCGCGAAAAATATATGCAATTTTGCATACAAAACGGAAGTTTAAATAGTGCACAAACAATTGGTCCTATCGTGCTAGCTGAATTTGCTTACATTCTTTCACTTTTGGAAGTCGCAAGACTCACAATTGGACAGGTAATGTGCCCTGTCGGATTGCTCGTTGTCTCAGCTTCATGAGGCGCATTTTGGAGTTTGAATCCGATGCCTCTACGCTGAGTAACATGAAGTCTACCTTGAGGTCTCAAAAAGTGCACAAACAATTGGTCCCTTACGTTACCGGAAAAAGTCAATCTACCGGTTGTTCCTCGTCCTAACAGAAAGAAGTCAATGGCTATTGCAAAAGCGTGCTCCATACCAAACTAGCTAGTGGAATATACTATAAAGTACTCATTTCGAAATCAACTCATTCTCACCCGCAATAACTGACCGAAGCCCAAAATGGCCCGTGAAACGAACTCGGAACTCCAGCAACGCAACGAAATGCACCTAGTTCGCCAGGCCACAATGGCCG
>NW_008580467.1:813-1886 GCF_000520115.1 Aphanomyces invadans
GATGGTAATAGTGGGAAGCAAGTGTCAAGTGCCACACATATACCTTACAATACACTGATGATGCATGCTTGCGCTGAGAAGGCCGGAAAGGACCGCGCGCGACGGCGTCCTGGTCCGAAGACTGCGCTACCAAAGAGTTGCGAAGATGATCTTGTTTCCTGGATCGCGGCAATGCAACGTGATGGATACCCTCTCGATCGTCAAGCAGTCATGATCAAGGCATCGCAGCTGATGCGGAAGATTGACCCCTCCCACACAAGATTGTCAAGTGGTTGGTACAAGCGCTTCCGTCAGCGTCACCCGATTTTGACCCGCCGAATGGCTTAAGTCACCAGTCATGCAAGAAACTCCGTTGACCCCGCAGGTGTCGAGCGCTTGCACGAGACACTGTCGAATACGATATCCGAATACGGTCTCACTGCTGAGCTCATATTCAACATGGACGAGACGGCGTTTACGTCACGCAAAAGGGAAGTTCTGTTATTCCGCTGAAGGGATCTCAAAATGTGTGGGCTAAATCAGTTTGTCCAAATTTTCACTTGTCTATTGTTGCATGTGCTAGTGCTTCTGGTGTTGTATTGCCCCCATTGTTTCTGTTTCCTGGTGACACGGTTGAAAAAATATTGAGTGCGGAGTGTTCGGTGAAAAATGCAACAATTTCTACCTCCCCAAAGGGTTTCATGAATGAGGATACTTTCACGGAGTGGATTAAGCATTTTTCAAAAACACTCAATGTTTCTCGCCCAGTTTTGTTGATTTTCGACGGTCTAGCATCCCATTATTCACAAGCAATTGTTGAATTATGCACCTCACATGTCAATGAAAATTATCGTGCTTTGTCTTTCTTCAAATGCTACGCATTTATTTCAACCACTGGATGTTGCTGTGTTTGGCCCGTACAAAACTGAAATCCGTAAAGCAATTTTTGATGAAATGATCAATGATGGTATGCATTATTACGATTAAAATCGGGCACTGATGAAACAATAGATACTGGCGATCTTCACTCCATTTCGAAGGCATCGGCCCTCCGCATCGCGTCCGCAGCTTGGAAGGCGCGAATGTTGCCTACA
>NW_008580467.1:14021-15295 GCF_000520115.1 Aphanomyces invadans
ATGGCCCGTGAAACGAACTCGGAACTCCAGCAACGCAACGAAATGCACCTAGTTCGCCAGGCCACAATGGCCGTTGCGAGCCGCACTTCAAGACGCCAAACCGAACGTGAACGCTTCTCGTCAGGCCAGCGCACTGACCATGAAGAAGCGGACTCGTTGCACCCCATCTTTGATCGGTTTGCTGCCTACGACAGTGTCAACTCAATGACAAACTTCTAGCTTGTGGACTTTGAAAGCTTGTGGTTTGCCATCAAACCTCATGTAGGCGTACCTGGAATGTTGGAAAAGGCCGGAAGTGTACTCAAACTGGCAAAGACATGCTTTTCATGCTCCTGGCAACCGTCAAATCTGGAGGGACGTGGGAGTTCTTGGCAGCCCTCTTTGGTTTTCAGGCGCCAACGTTTGAGAAAATGATGACACGGTTCTTGTCCAAGATTCACCAACACGTCTACGAATTGTTTGTTGAGGACGAGGTTGCCGTTCGTACAATGAGCCACTTGGTTGCTACTGGAAAGACATTTCAAAACTTCCCCGCGGCACTCTTCGCAGTTGACGCAACGTTTCAGCAAAGCAACAGACCGCTTGGCAACCATAACGAGGCCTTGTTTGCCTTCAGTGGCAAGCACCATCTATACGGGAAAAAGGTAGAGGTGTCAGTGAGTCCGTCGGGATATGCGTTGCACGTTTGTGCACACGTACCGGGTTCGGTACACGACAAAAAGTTGTTCGATCAATGCAACAGCATTCATGGGACGGCGCGCAAGAAGAAACCCAATGAGCTTCATCTCGAGGATTCCTGCCCGTTGCGCGACGAGTTCTCAAATGAGTGGGCCGTGCTTGGTGATCGAGGTTATCTAGGAGTTCAAAATATGTTTCAAGCAATTCTGCCAGTCCGAGCGACTCAAGAAAACCGATTGTCCCTGCAAATGCACAATAACAATCAACGCATTGCGTCAGACCGGATAATTGTTGAGAATTGGATTGGTCGACACTACACTCTCTGGGGTATTGTTGCTTACAAGTACAAGTGGAGCAACGAATTGTACGACCCGATTTTCAGAGTTTGCTCTGGCCTCACGAACTACCACGTTCACTTTTCGCCGTTGCGTTCAGACGATGGTGACAATTACCGTCGCATTTTGAATCGTTTGCAGCACATTCATGAAGAAATTCGCCGCAAGAAGAGACTCGGCCAACAGACGTATCGTGCACGGCTTCAAGCTCGTCGCCAGGTGTCCATGATCGACTTTCCTGCAACTCCGTGATGCATATTC
>NW_008580468.1:0-2425 GCF_000520115.1 Aphanomyces invadans
TATACCCGGATATGCCATCCAATCACCAAGTGTGGATTGGTGTGATGTTGCGGCAGGGCATTGCAGCCAGCAGACGTGCCGCATCGTGGTGTACACGGCGCAGCTTTGCTTCGAAGCCGAAGAAGCCCGTGGTGCTGAATGACTATACGCGCGTGCGAGACTTGGCCAAGAAGCTAAAGGTGTCGGCGGACGACGTCGTCAAGCAAGCCTGCCGGAAACACTACCACAAGTACTACATGACACATCACGACATCCAGTACAAGTTCGACTCGCTCAAGCAGGTGATTCTCCCATTGGACCTCGCAGCGCGAATCGCAGACCACTTTGGCGCGACCGTCGCTTATGAATCCGTCGAGCCGCAAGACATTGAGTCAGACCCGTCGCTTGGGGTACTCGTGCCACGGCCGCCAGTGATCGCCGTCATGGGCCATGTCGATCACGGCAAGACTACTCTGATGGACACGTTGCGCGGCGCAAATATTGCGCAGTTCGAGGTAGAAAAAATCACACAGAAGATTCACGTGTGCGATACCACGCTGGCTCCTGACGTCCCAGTGACGTTCCTCGACACGCCGGGCCATTTCCACTTTACACGCATGCGCAACAACGCGGCAGGCGTGGCAGACGCGGTCGTACTGGTCGTCGCGGCAGACGAGGGGTGCCGACTGCAAACCGACGAGTCGATCGGGTGCATCGAAGACCTCGATGTGCCGACTGTCGTCTGCGTCAACAAGATGGACTTGGTCCCGCCTTCAACATTTGACAAGTACGTAACCTGTCGCGTTGGCACATGCCTCATCGTATGTGTAGAATCTGCGATGAAATCAAGGAGTACGTGGCGCTGGAGACAAGTCCGGTCCTGCCGATCTCAGCAAAGGAAGGGACGAACCTGGATGTGCTCAAGCAGACGCTGTTGAACGTGTTGGAAACCCAAGTGCTCACGATGCATGCGCACGTGGATCGAGGAACGCAAGGTAACCGCATCCCGAGGGGATGTTTCGACGGCGAGAGGTCTCTTTTTTGTAGGAACAACGCTGGAAGTGGTCGCGTCGATCGGTCGCGGCACGGTCCTTCGCATCCTCGTACGGCTCGTCGATGTTGGTCAACGTGTATCACAGGCTCTTTGTATCGAGATAGGTGCAACATGGAGCGCTCAAAGTCGGCGACCACTTCATTTGCGGCATGTTGCATGGCGTGGTGAAGAATTTGACGCGGGCAAACGGCGACGACGTGGCGATTGCAATGCCCGGCCAGGTTGTCGATGTCTCGTTCAAAAAACTATCACGGCACAAGGACGCCCCACTCGAGTACTCTCTGCATGTCGTGACAAAAGAGCGGGCAGAAGCGATTCTGCACCAACGGTATATCCTCGTCCCCGCCACCGAGAGCCCGTCCTGCATGCGTGTGTGGCACATAGAGAGATGGCGATGGATTTTGAAGCGTCGGTGGAGCTCCGTCCCGACCAAATTGCGGAAAAAGAAAAAGAAGAAGCACGTTTGCCAGCTAAAGGCTTCGTTGGGACGCCGATCGTGGTCAAGGCCGACACGGCGGGATCGCTCACGAGCATCCTCGACACTGTTGACGACATGGCGGGCATCCACACGGCGCATATGGGCCTTGGAAACATCACGGTCAAAGACGTCGAGAGGGGATGCACGATCTTTGGCTTTAACGTCCGCCTCCACGCTCGTGAGCGAAAGCTCGCGGCGGAACAAAACGTCCGCATCGTGATCCGCCCAACGATCCACCAGTTGCTTGAGGAGATTGCACTCGTCGCAGATGAAGACGAAGCGATCGCCGACGACGCGGACGAAAATCAGCAGCATTAGACCAAAGGAACCCCACAAGTGTCGTGGTTTCCACTGGGGCGTTGCACTGGCTGACACATAACACTACTGAACGGACTGTGGACCTCGCGCAATGTTGACGACTCGAAGACAAGAATGGAGATGCTAGCTGTACTTGACCCGTCTGTCGATGAATCTGTGGATCAGCGAGGAATGTCACACAGGGCGGGGCAGTGGCTGGATGACATGGAAGCATGCACACGAAATGACGAGTGTAGAGAACGATTCAAGTTCGGCATTCAAACAGAACGACCTGGACCGTAGAGTGCTGTCATGTAGTCATGCGAATGGCGCTGGTTCGGCTTGGTCCACAGCACGTACATACCGTGCACGCAATCGAGGTCCACACGACAAAGTCATGGGCAGCGTCATCGATGCCCACCAACGGAAATCCATAAAGCACTCCAAGGAACCAAATACGAGAAGCGGGAAATGCACTGGTGGTGCAGCAATCGCGGCCGAGGCTGGCGCATGCATGTACCGACCGTACTTGACATGTCTGTTGCGAAGGGAAAAAACCTGTAAATACTTATTCAATCAATATATTATTTTCTGCAATACTCGTTTGTAACCTATAC
>NW_008580469.1:0-540 GCF_000520115.1 Aphanomyces invadans
GATGCAGATAGCCTCGTCGCGGAGGGCGCGGTTCTGGTTTGGGGTCACGAGGACGGCTGGAAGGCCAAGGTTGTACCCAAGTTCACGGATTCCAATGACGTCAAAACGGTACTCGAGGATTGCATTTGCATCGCTGACTTGATCAAGGTCGAGACGTACATTTGGGATTAACGGCTTTCTATTACTTGGAGTGCCATGAACCTCATGAGCATCTGGCGCTGGCGTGTCGTCTTCGCCATTGACATCAGAAGGGCAACGTCGGCATGTGTGATGGACATTTTCAAGTGTAAAGAGGTGTGGTCAATGATTTACCGGCGGTATTAACCGGAAAATTGAATGGACAAGGTGTGCAACCACCAAAACCAATTTTTTACCATTCCATTCCTTGTCTGCAAAACATCAATTGTCAAAAATGTACGCAATAGATGGTGACTGGACAATCACCAAAACCTCTCTAATATTATGGATGTCCAAAATCATCCTCATGAAATTGAAAATTCTTTTAGCCAATCGATGACAATACTATCGGCGTCCAAGCAC
>NW_008580469.1:8200-8915 GCF_000520115.1 Aphanomyces invadans
CCGACTCCATAAGTGCTTGGGCCTCCTTTGCCCCCTCGTGACACGTTATGAGCCCTCACGCTTCCTCTGCGCCTATCTACCATGGGCCTCCTCTGCATGACCAGAACGGTACTTCCTTGAGTGGAAGCCGCTGTTCATCAGCCAAGCCAATGGTCATGAATTTACCCCATCCTACACGACCAAATGTTATGTGCCAACTGATCTTGAACGCGCTATTTTGAGTATCCTGGACGACGACGTCCAAATGGATAAGCTAAAGCATCCTGAGCTTTATGCTGTTGATCCGGACCTGTTATGCAACGACCTTGATGCTCGACATAACGAAATTGACGCTCACATTCATTCAGTCAAGAGCGCTACGTTGAAGGCTGAAACGGCGAAAGCGTTGTCACGTCTACGCTCCCTGGCCCTCACCTTCCTCAACACTTCCATGGTGGACTCCCTTCGGAAGTTGTTTTCCAACATAACATGTCCATTTAGTCTCTATAAGTCTATTGTGTCCCGTTGTGGAAATACCCTTGGCGACACAAAATAAGCCCACCCTCTATAATTCAATAATTTCGTGAATTTCAACCAATAAAAATGAAAATGACTTCTGATTGGATAAAATAAATTTAAATATTCAAATTTCCCACCTTCACAACTTTATCCAATTTGCATGTCATCGTCCGAGATTAAGCGGCGCTTCCGGCCGCCGATTCAGTCCAAGATCGAT
>NW_008580470.1:0-692 GCF_000520115.1 Aphanomyces invadans
CGTGTCATCTTTACGATGGACACGACCAACGTGGTCGCTGGCTCTGGCACGGTGCTGCAAGTTGGCATCTGCTCTTCTGTCAACGGTAAACTGCTTGGAGCATCGCAATGGGGGTCTCATGGTGGACTTGTAGGTGCGCCGAACTGCACCAAATCCGACCTTCTTGACACTGTCCCCATTGACAAGATCCAATCGATAGCTCCATTGGAATGGTCCCCTTCGTCACCGATTGTCCTGGATCCGGCGACCCTTTACTGGGTTGCCGTCTCCTCCAACGCGGACGAGCGCTCAAATGCACCACTGTGGTGGTTCGGTGACAATACGTATAACAACGACAACGACCCAAAGAAAGACGTCGTGTACGCGACCACCGACTTCCCAAATGGCCCTTGGTTTCCCAATTCTGACGATGAAGACCGCCGCGTGTTCGCGATGCAAGTACTTGGCAAATAAGAAATTTCCATTTCTTGTTCATGTTGGTCGTGTGAACGACATCACCGTCCCGTCAGCGAGGGGTGTCCAGTGACCGTCAAACTGGTTGTCGAACGACGAAGTGGTCGGCGAGTTTGACAGTTGACGACAAGAGAGGTCCATCCAAACGCATCTGGAATCGAAGAACCCGCCTGCATGCATAATCCATGCAAGTCCTGCACACAAAGATGCGTCGTGCTGGCGTCTCAGAGGGGGCGACG
>NW_008580470.1:7942-8958 GCF_000520115.1 Aphanomyces invadans
GGGCCCATGACACGGTGCTGCAAGTTGGCATATGCCCTTTTGTCAACGGTGCGAAACTGCTTTGTGGGGGGCATTGCAATTGGGACCTCATGGTGGACTTGTAGGTGTGCCGAACTGCACCAAATCCGACCTTCCTGGCCGTGTCCCCATTACCGATTTCGACGAGATAGTCGATGTGGCATGGTACCCTACGTCACCGATTGTCGTGGATTCGTCGACCCTTTACTGGTTTGTCGCCTTCGCCAACAAGTTGGAGTTTGAAAATTCACCACGGTGGTGGCTTGGACGCAAGGAGTTTAACAACGACCCAAATGGAGACGTCGTGTTCGCGATCACCAGATCCCCAGACGGCCCCTGGAAGACCATTGCTGACGATGAACACCGCATCGTGGGCTGTATGAGAGTTGTCGCCAACTAAAATTCCATTTTCCTTTTGGTCGTGCGTGTGAGCGAAGTGGTGGACGCGACGAGTTTGAGAGTTGGACGGCTTCTTGACGTGCGTCGGCTTGGCTTTCTTTCCAACAATAGATTGCCAAGCTCGTTCATTCGTCTCGCTGTCCATGCACCTTTGAAACGTTGGTAGGTTCGACGTACCTCGGCTCATCGCGGCGATGGTTCATCGATTCGGCGTTCGATAGCATGACGAACCAGGACAGCGTTGAAGGGACCATTTGTACGGAGGCACTTGGGACCCCCTGAAACTGGAAGCGCTTGGCAACGTTCTGAATGGGAAAACGCTCGGGGATGTAGCTCAAGGGGCATTTCGGCGTGCCACGGACGCACCACCCTTGACCCCGCCAAGTTTGTTGTCGTCTGCGCTCATCGGATCGCAAAAAGAGTCGGGAGCATTGGTTGCTTGTATTCCTTGGGCAAAGCTCGAAGTTCTTTCACGCGCGTGTTCGGGCGTGGGCCGATTGTGGTAGCCCTTGCACTGGGGCCACACGCACCTCCGTGGATGGCTGTTGTGCGGGATTGACGAGTGCACAGTCGTTCGATGCTTTGCATCGATTGGCTTT
>NW_008580471.1:0-1496 GCF_000520115.1 Aphanomyces invadans
AGCGCATACAGCATCATGTTCATTGCGGTACATGTTTTGTTTCGAGCAGCCGTGAATGTGGCGTAAGGCGGAGGAAAAAAGGCTAACGTGGTCGACGAACTGGAGGTCGCGCCTTGACATAGCAGTTGTCTTGGAGGGAGCGGAGTGATCAGTACCGGGTTGCTATTCAACAGCGGACAATGTACTGTACATTTCTCTCTTGCTCAGTGATGTGCTCACGTTCATGTAACATCATGGAGGGTCCATCAGAGGAGACGGCCGACAGCACCTCTGAAGCTTATATACCCTGCGATGGCCGATGTACACCAGCTCGATCACCAAAGAGCAGACTCCTCCGCGTTTCACATATAGGCCACGACCTCGTGCCTTTCCTTGCGACGGTCGAGCTCACCGACTGGATTCACATCGATCTATCCCAAGCGCCACCTGGCACGATATCAGTAACCAACAACCCTTTTCGAGGAAATACACAAGTATTTGGTTGAGTGTGAGGAGGTAGAACGGGCCATGAGACTACGCAAGCAGGATGGATTTATACGTGGGTATGACGGCGCAGTTCGTTTTGAATGGATGTGCCTCATTGCCGGACAAACCCAGGAGTGGATATCTAGTCGCATGGGAACCCCATCCGATCATGTGGCTCAGGATCATGCAGCGGGGTAGGCCGGTAAACGAGTCGACGAAAGGTTGCATTGTCGGTTTTGCATTACGTTGCTCCCTTCACCAAGATCGGTCGCAGGTCGTCATCGCATGACTCGACACATTGACTCTCACAAGTTGTGCAACGAGGGCGGCGAGCCGAGGTGTACTAGTTCACGAATTGGCTAGTTACGTCGCAGTACCAGACCTATTTCCGTGACACCAGACACCAGTCGATGCGCAGCATGCGATGCGAAGCGAGGATTGCCAGAGCACTTGGAATTGTCTCTGCAATCTGCAAGTGGCAGAATGTCATCAAAGGCCTGCTGTCCACTCGGCGGCCGCGTAGAAGTTGATCGATCAACGAGATCTATTTCGTGCGGCAGAAATACCTTGAATCAGGATAGATCTTTTCATTGAAGGTGGGATCCCCTGCAGTTGAACCAATGCGAGGTATTTACGGCAATTCATTGGCTAATAAAAAATGTATCTTTTGTACCATTTTGATTTCACCTAATCGAATGTGCTGAATTTGAATAAATAGGAAGATTAATAGCGAATCAAATAGACTCTATCCCGATAACACCAGAGATGGGGATACTTCGAGCACCTGGCACTTTCCGCGACATGTCCACTATGAAGGCGCTGCGTTGGAGCAAAATCGGAGGAGGTTCAAACGATGCGCTCCGGGACGCACGTCGCTCTTGTAGCACTTGCACCTTAATGCTAATCACTTCAAATTTTACAACATCCCCAGCATGAAGTGGTCGGCGTTCTTGCCATTCCTTGCGGCGCTGCTGCTAGCTACAGTGTCCGCTCAGACGACCTGCTCGGCGATTGAAGAGAACATCGACTAC
>NW_008580471.1:12086-12416 GCF_000520115.1 Aphanomyces invadans
AACCACACGAAGCTCCGCCGCTGATTGCTGCGCCGACTGTGCCAACACGCCTGGATGCACGGTGTACTCGTGGGAAAAAATCGGGACGTCACCCGGCACCTGCTTTCTCAAGAGCCGGCCCGCCAACAAAGTGTACTTGCTGGGCTCCCGCTCGGGAAAAGTGGTCCTGCCGACTGCCACGTGCACGACGATCCAAGAAAACACCGACTTGCCAGGCAACGACATGGGTGACCCCCTTCAATTGGACACTGTCGGGCAATGCTGCTCGTACTGTGCGTACACCAAGGGATGCGTGGCGTACGTGTGGGTCCTTCGCAACAATGTCGGCAC
>NW_008580472.1:0-1103 GCF_000520115.1 Aphanomyces invadans
GTGTCCGTGCCGGTCGTTCTTCTACATTGTTGCCGAAGGCGCGTGGGTGCTCCGGTGCCGATGCAAACACAAACACATTGACCACGACGCGACTGTTCGTCCTTCACGGCTTCGGACCGCAAAGTTACCTTCTCGTAAGGTAAATCCAAGACTGTATTGCTTCAGATGGCTGAGGAGCCACGAACTTCGTGGCTACTGACTACAGTCTATAGTAATACTACACAACTAGGTCATCCACCTCTAGACTGTTACCGTGGTTTGCAGTGGGTCAAACGATTGACCCAACTGCTCTGCAGCGCAGAACACTTCCCTCCTCTAAGGGAGATCTAGGTGGGCCATCATGTCCGCGACATGATCTTCGTCCTTGTGAGCAGCGCACCACTTGCGCAGCACTATCGGGATGTCTTCAAGCAAGTTGTCGACTGGCTCCCAGGACGATTCCTTGGCATCCAAGCCGAGCCACTTGACTAGAACTTTGTAGCGGCCGGTTTGCCGCAACACGCACTACTTCCAGGCGCTCAACGTGGAAACCGCCATCGCCGAAGGTGATCTGATCCACGAGGTCATCAGTGACCTCACGTCCGCCTTCGTGGTACATCTTCAATCGACACGCATGGTGCGTGGACAAATCGAAGGTCGCAAGCAGTTGTTGCGTCTCCATCACGTGATCCGTGACCACGCGAACGACCTGTTGTGGCCCACGCAACTGCAGCGCAAGCTTCGTAGGCCGTTGAACGACGGTGCCGACTAGGACAAAATCACCCACACTAAAGTTGGCAAACTTGACCCGCGTATTCTTGTCGCACCGTCCTCTCGCTTGTTGTCGCAGCTTGTCGCTGCGGGTAAACACTTCACGGAGAAGCTGATCTAAGGCAATCTTGAGCTGCGCCATGTGCTTGACACGGGCATCGTCCAGCATGTTCGTGCAGATGACTTCCTTGGTGGCCGGGTGTACCAACCCGGCCAGTGGCGTATTCGCTGAGCCCCGTAAAAGACGTGACGGGGGCAACTCCACCGAGCCTGTCCGAGGGCTGGTGGTTCAACGCGCCCTGCACCAAAGGCAGGACTAGATGCCACTCGTCGCACGCAACTTCATCTCCCTC
>NW_008580472.1:8686-9734 GCF_000520115.1 Aphanomyces invadans
TCCAGGCCACGCCAGGTGGGATGGCCTCCCCCCGTCCAAAGATGACGTTTGGGCGTCCAAAATCGACGCAGCCGTCAGTCAATCGAAATCAGCGCACTGCAGAGGGAACACCACGTGCAGCAGCTTGCGCACATGCGCCACGGGCGGCGCAGACGGCGCGGAAACCCAGCGACTAAGCAGGTCGCCCCACACGTTCACGTCGCCCGGCAAACATTCGATCGTATAAGGGAATGTCGACAAAACCATCTCCCACTGCTGAAGCTTGTGAGCCTGGTACTTGGCGAGGTTGCCGTTCGACCCGTGAGGGTTGAACATTTAGACGAGGTTTCTGAGGTCCGTGAAAGACGGATTCCGCCAGGCCGAATCACCAGATAGTCGAGCCGCTTGCAGGCCTTGACAATGGCGAAGGCCTCCTTTTCGACGATTGGCCAGCGGGCGCTGGCACCGCTAAAGCTGCCGCTGAGGAACGCCAGCGGCTCGTGACGTTGCTCTTCCAAGGGCAGACTCAGGTCGTCCGGCGGTATTTGCGTGGCCACCGCACCCCAGAACTGATCGCTGGCGTCCGTAAAGACGCACACCTCCATGTCAACGCGAGGATGCGACAGGGGCACCACATGCTTCAACGCTGTCTTCACGTCCTCGAAACACGCGACATAGTCATTGGACCATCCAACGGCCGCCAGCTCTACACGCGCCAGGGCCGTTTTCTTGCTAATCTTCGCCGCTTTGGCGGCCACGTCGAGCAAACGTCGAAGAGGGTCGATCACCCTGTTGTAGTCGGGGATACTGCCACGCTTCCAATTCGTGGCACACACAAACTGTTGCAGGTCGGCAGCGGTTGTCGGGGGCGCCAAATCGACCAGACCTTGAATGCGGCTGGGGGAATGCTTGACGCCAGCAGCGGAAATCACCTTGCCGCACCATTCGGCTTCCAGCAAGTAGAAGTGGCACTTCTTCGGGCTGAGCTTGAACCCTACGCCGCGCAGATGGACAGTACTTGGTCCAGCAGATCGAACAGGTCCGCCGTCGACTTCGCGGACCCAAGGAG
>NW_008580473.1:0-563 GCF_000520115.1 Aphanomyces invadans
TTTCTACAGCACCAATGAGCTCCTCGATCGAACGGGTGCCCTTCTGATACTGCAGGCTTTGAATACAATTAAAGAATCCTAAATTTAAAACGTTAAAGTCAGGACTGTTGGGAGGTTGATTCGCCACAGCAATCCCCTCAACGCCTCGCGACTTCAGCAAATCCGATGTTGTTCCCCTGTGGGGGCCAGCGTTATCTTGCTGGATGACTATCCCCTTCCTCAGCTGCGAACGAGGGAAACGCGACAAAATCGCCGGCACGACTTTGACTACGATGGCGTTGGAATATACCTATGCGCACACCGTCTGCGGCACGGTGAGAAGCGTTCCCTTCGGCCGATTTTTGCTGCTTCTTTTGGCAGGGACGGCATCAACAAACGGTCAAATACCAACCTTGCCGTCAGAGGTCTTCTTCGCGTGGTGGTCGAAGCGTGGCCTTGCAATCGCCGCGAGGAACATGACTTTCGTAGTATGGCTCTTCGACTTGACTGCGCGTTTGGCGACTTCTTCGTCTTCGTACACGTAGAACTTACGTTTGACCTTCGTCAGATAGAACCATTTTTCG
>NW_008580473.1:8343-9503 GCF_000520115.1 Aphanomyces invadans
TTTGAAATTCAATTCAACTGATTGCCGAACACGCCTCATCCATTTTTGAACTCTTTCTGCGCACTTGAAAGACCATTTCCTTTGAACCCAGACAGCAAGAATGTCGAAACACCATAGGCAGGATCACTATAAATGAACTTGTTCAGAATAAATCAGAATGCAAAGCAAAAAAATCCAACAATGCACTGTGTGGCGAAGCATCGTCATGTCGTGCTTTCTCCCTTCCACTGGACCGAAGAAGTGAATGCAGATGCCATCGGGTGCTGTAATCCCTTGGTAGTTCAAGCAATGAACGCGCTTGTGGCCACTGTAAACTTGCTGCTGGAGGTTGTCGCCATTGCCAGTGGATGAAATTCGACTGACAGCCAGCTTGGTACCGTCAAAAAAGCCATATACCACAGGGACAGGGGAGCCTTTTTGTTTGATGGCGCCGCAGTATCGGTCCATGTTGCGACGCAGAAGACGTAGATTGAAGAAAAGCAAGTCATGCCAGCGGTCGTAGATGTCTTGTATCACGAACAAAGATATCTCGCACAGAGTAGACTGAGATCGCCCAAATGTCTTTGTCATGGAATAGAGACGAGTTGGAAATGCTAGACGCGACAGCATGATGCACATGGCTTCGTCTCGACACACATGGTTCCTTGACTCAGTTATGATAACAGCGGGAAGTCCGAGGATGAGTCCGAGCGTTTGAATTCCATGAACGTCAAATCGAAACTCCAGGATGGCATTTACGTCAGCGTACGCTGTCAAGATGAAACGAACGTCAGGTATCAGCGTTCAATGAACGAGCAAGCAAGAAGTGCAGAAACAAGTCGTCGTTGTTTTCGAGTCTTGGCAGCAAGCAATGTGCAGGGCAAGAACATCATCAAGCGAAAGTACCATCGTCAATGCAAGTTCAATTGTGGAACACTTTATCCGGAGAGTGAAGTGAATGGTGCAAAATGCAAGTTTCATTCAGTCTTTTCAGAGTCACTAAAATCGTAATTTGTCACAGTGCCCTGAAGAGACAGTGAGTGGAAATTTTGCAAAATCTCTCTAATGATATTTTGCAACATGAGTTTGATATTGTCAGGTTTTCTTGGATGTTGTATAATACTTCCTCCGTTTCGAAATACTGTTGTGGGTTCACTTCAGTTTCCTTTTCTCAGACAAAA
>NW_008580474.1:0-1462 GCF_000520115.1 Aphanomyces invadans
TTTTGATCAAATTGATCGGGAAAAGGTGTAGTACATGTACAGTGATCCCTCAAAGTTTGCACCCTGGTATAAATTTATACCCCACAAAATTCTATTTGATATCAAATTTTTGAGGGCCTTTTGACATGGCTGCTCCGTTTGAAAATTCAAACATGAGGCGGCAATGACCCCAGGTTGACAACCACAAACATTACGAAATTAGTTTGCATGGGGGGCAAGCGAAGCAAAAGGAAGAGGTTGACAATTCACGACAAGAACTCGATTAGAGAGTTGTATAAGGCTCATATGCCTATAAAGGCCATACAAGTCCAGCGCAGGGCGACTCAGCAATTTGGCCAATCAGTCCACGTCACGACTATTCGTCGAATGTTGAAGGAGGAGCGGACCATCGAGTCCTACAACATAAAAGAGGAGTCAGCGAAATGTCGGTTTAACTTTCAGCGACCAAAATACCCCGAACACGACCGCGAAGTCGCAAACTGGGTGCGAATAGCCAATAAATACCAAGAACGCTTGCGTGACGGGCGAACTGATCCTCAGGGTGAGCCAGCGCATCGCGACAAAACTGAGCCTAAGTGGACGCGTTAGTTGCTCAAATGGGTGGTAATACCGACTTCAAATTCGCCACAATTTGAAAATGTACCGTCTTCACGGAGAAGCCGCGTCTGCAAGTCCCACATCCGTCGCAAACGGCCGCGCCACGATCCAAGATATCACCCGACGTTTCAACCCTTCCGACATCTACAATACAGATGAAACCGGAGTGTTTTACAACTCACAACCACGTACCACAATCGCCGATCAACCGTGGTCGGGCCAAAAGCAAGACAAGAACCGGATTCCAGTTGCCCTTGTCACAAACGCTGACGGGACCGACAAATTGCAGCCGATGTTCATTGGGAAAGCCAAGAAACCGCGTTGTTTCGGAGGCTTGACTAGCCGAGAATTGGGGTTACTGTACCACTCTAATCGCAAGGCCTGTATGACCATGGCCTTGTTTTCAGAGTGGCTAAGTAACGTCAACTCACGGATGGCAAGTGAGGAATGGTTCGTGCTCCTCATCCTAGACAACGCATCATCTCACAACCCACTGGACGTCAACCATACCAACGTCCGCCTCTTGATGCTCCCGCCGAACCCGACTGCGTTCTTGCAGCCGATGGACGCCGGTATTATTACGTCGTTCAAGCGCCACTACAATCGACATCAGTTGGATCATGTCATTGAAGTCATTAAAGGCAATACCAGTGTTGTCGACAGCGACCAGAAGAACTTGTACGCGGTCGACGTTCTGACGGCCATGAATTCGTCAGTGGCTGCTTGGGGCTGCGTCACGACAACAACCATTCGCAATTGGGGCCATAGAGTAATCGTACCTCTGCGGTCCATTCTGCGGTCTTCCCTCTGACCTCGGGCCATTCAATTTTTCGTTTGCTCAACTGATGCGGTTCACCAGTCGCCT
>NW_008580474.1:11495-12021 GCF_000520115.1 Aphanomyces invadans
TGGGCCGGATACCGGCAGTACACCTTGGCCTTGGTATTCCGATGAGTGCCTGAACAAATGGCACTCGCACATGGGCAGTGGTCAATTAACATAAGGTAAGATTCAGCCTTGTTTTCGCTCTATTCAATCATCTTGTACGACTTCTAGGTCGTTCGCAACATCAACGTCAGGTCGCAGTTCGGTCAGCTCCACGGCCCCCTTTCCTGTACAGTGTCCAAGACAGCGGCGCATTCATTGCCTTCGCCCGCATCTACAGGCCCATCGATGATCTTGCACTTTCGAAAACCACAAATGATTGTGCGCTGTGGTAGTTTTTCCCACGCTGTATGGACCCACTCAACCAAGTCGAAGCGGTTCGGTGGGGACAGCTTGCAGGGTCCAGAAGTATGACTTTGAAGTTCGGTACGCAAGTATTCAATCCACTGATGACAAAGTGCTGACTTGAGCGGTCTCATCCAGGCAACATCTGCAGGTTGGCATATCCATGTAATCTTCGGTGGGATCTTCTCCAGAATGACGTTGAGCT
>NW_008580475.1:0-2320 GCF_000520115.1 Aphanomyces invadans
CGTGGCTGCAGGGGCCTTGGCGTGAGGCAAATCCTTGAAGAACTCGTCGTCGTCGTCAACCGAGTGTCGGAGGTGGCGGTGTTGGTGGTGGTGGCTGCTGTGGTGACGGGGCAGCAGGAAGAAGCTGCGCTCCAGGGCGTCCAGGTCCATCAAGGATTGCTCCAGGCTGGCCATGGGGTGCCAGTACGAGGGCTGGACAAGGTCCCAGTGGGAAGTCGGCACGCGGTAGTAGTAGCGGAACATGGAAAATTGGAAAATGACATCCCTCATGCATGAGGGCGACATCCGGTCGCTCGACCAAGTTGCAAAGATATGCGGATGTCTTTCGCCACGGCCAGCGCTCCCCCGTCCTTCTCAACGCCCGGGGTCTCCACCTTGTCGTAGCCGGCCTCGACCTCCAACGCAAAGTTGTGTTCGTGCAGCCCAAACACGACGCGCTCCAGGATGTAAAAGCCTGGCGTGATGATCACGGCGAACGCGATCGTCACGTGCAGCTGCATGGCCAGCATGGCGAGGACCACCCCGCCGCGGTTGGCAGTGAAGCCGTTCTTGGTCCCCGCCACAGCGAACAACGAGTTGCCGGGGATCTGGCACCCGACAGCAGACACACCCGTGATGGCCACCACCATGAACAAGATCGAGACGATGGCCAACGTCACGTAGATGATACGGGGCATGCGGCACGGGTCCGAGTGATCGCGCTGGACTTCTTCCTCGTCCTCGCCTTAGAGGTTATATTCTACGCAACAGCACTTGTCTGCAAAGCGACTGTCTCGTTTGTGCATTGTCGTGTGACTGGTCCAAGAGATTATTGTAGTGAAGACAATCACAACAGCAATGGGTCGGAAAACCCCGGACAGCAAAACGAGGACAACTACGCATCCATGCGACATGAGCCCACAATCGTGTGTCAGCCCCACGTTGCCATAGGGCGCCTGCAGTAACACATATGAGTTCCATATTCAACCAAATCCATGGAGTTGAGCTGCTTCCCCTCCCCTCCCACCCAGCGGTTAAAATGATCGTCATTTTGGACCTGGCTTCACCCCTGCAAGATGAGCAAGCTGTTCTTGACCACCGAAGACATGAAGATGTGCTTCTCCCTCTTCTGCTGCGTGTACGGCATCGGGACGCTCGGCATGCCTGGCAACTACGCCCGCGCCGGCTAGTTTGCCAGGCATGCCGAGCGTCCCGATGCCGTACACGCACCAGAGGAGGGAGAAGCACATCTTCATGTCTTCGGTGGTCAAGAACAGCTTGCTCATCTTGCAGGGGTGAAGCCAGGTCCAAAATGACGATCATTTTAACCGCTGGGTGGGAGGGGAGGGGAAGCAGCTCAACTCCATGGATTTGGTTGAATATGGAACTCATATGTGTTACTGCAGGCGCCCTATGGCAACGTGGGGCTGACACACGATTGTGGGCTCATGTCGCATGGATGCGTAGTTGTCCTCGTTTTGCTGTCCGGGGTTTTCCGACCCATTGCTGTTGTGATTGTCTTCACTACAATAATCTCTTGGACCAGTCACACGACAATGCACAAACGAGACAGTCGCTTTGCAGACAAGTGCTGTTGCGTAGAATATAACCTCTAAGGCGAGGACGAGGAAGAAGTCCAGCGCGATCACTCGGACCCGTGCCGCATGCCCCGTATCATCTACGTGACGTTGGCCATCGTCTCGATCTTGTTCATGGTGGTGGCCATCACGGGTGTGTCTGCTGTCGGGTGCCAGATCCCCGGCAACTCGTTGTTCGCTGTGGCGGGGACCAAGAACGGCTTCACTGCCAACCGCGGCGGGGTGGTCCTCGCCATGCTGGCCATGCAGCTGCACGTGACGATCGCGTTCGCCGTGATCATCACGCCAGGCTTTTACATCCTGGAGCGCGTCGTGTTTGGGCTGCACGAACACAACTTTGCGTTGGAGGTCGAGGCCGGCTACGACAAGGTGGAGACCCCGGGCGTTGAGAAGGACGGGGGAGCGCTGGCCGTGGCGAAAGACATCCGCATATCTTTGCAACTTGGTCGAGCGACCGGATGTCGCCCTCATGCATGAGGGATGTCATTTTCCAATTTTCCATGTTCCGCTACTACTACCGCGTGCCGACTTCCCACTGGGACCTTGTCCAGCCCTCGTACTGGCACCCCATGGCCAGCCTGGAGCAATCCTTGATGGACCTGGACGCCCTGGAGCGCAGCTTCTTCCTGCTGCCCCGTCACCACAGCAGCCACCACCACCAACACCGCCACCTCCGACACTCGGTTGACGACGACGACGAGTTCTTCAAGGATTTGCCTCACGCCAAGGCCCCTGCAGCCACG
>NW_008580476.1:0-1441 GCF_000520115.1 Aphanomyces invadans
CGAATTTCAATATATATCAAAATATAGGGTGAGCGGCGAACATTTTTTCCAGGAGGGATGCAGGAAATTCCAAACTCGCGCAAACTTTTTGGATCGGAGGGAGTATTTTACACTTCCTCTTACATTTCTTACGTTTCATCAACCACGACCATACACGGACCAGATAGTCTGGAATTCACTAGAACATAGCTTGATAACCAGACTTAATTCATTCACTTTCCATTTACCTTCAAGAGGTTATGCAGAAGGGGAGCAGTCGATTTGAATCGACTGCTCCCATTTTGCATCTGCCTTCGTCGCCGCCGCTCTCAGACGCTGACCTCGAAGTCCGCCGCCGCCGTCCAAGCCGCTGCAGTTGAAGACAAACCGTCAGCACAACAATACGACGACACCTTACTCCTTTTGCGAGTCAAGGGATAGTACCTCCGGGGAATAGTCGTAAGTGCCTGTTCAGTTGGCTATAAACTCCTAGTTGAGTTAGCCGTTGCATGAAGATCCCCGTCAAGTCCGTCATTTCCAAGACCGACGTCAACAAGCTCCGCAAGAAGCGTCAACGACTCCAGCAGCGCCGACAAAGTCCAGCAAGACCTTCTCGACGCAGTTTCAAGAGTTCAGGGAATCACCAAGCACTTCCAAGCGACTATCCTCAAGGAGTTCGGTACCAGCGACATACAACTAGTCAAGCGCACCAACCCAACCTTTCGTTTGATCGACTCTTTCACTTCCGAAGTTTCGACCCTCATCTCCAAGTCAATTCCCGATACGATCAACGACAACGCAAAGTTAAAGCTTCTCCCAATCATAAAGTCTCGAGGTTATAACTAACTCTAAAGTTCCTCTCTTTTTTACCAATCTCGTTCGAATTTTGTAGACATGGATATGAAGAACTACATCCACGTTTCAACGGAAAGTCATACAACGAATGACTATTTGCTTACCTTGAACTCAAAGAAGTCTTCGAAGTTGTTAATTGAACTTCGGAATTCTTTAGTACTATCATGCAGAAGGAGATTCGAAGCACTTCCTTCAACAACGATGCTGCTTTGTACACAAATTCCCGCCATCCTCAACCTCAACAACGCACCAACGAATCCAATGCACAAGTAACTTGCACATACTGTCAAAAGAAGAACCACACTGAGGATGTATGCCGCAAAAACCGCGCCGACTGAAACAATTCCAATCGTCGCGATTCCTCGAACCAAGCTTCGCAGTCAAATCCCACACGCAATGACGCTCCTCAATCCACCCGCGGCAACAACAACCGTACTGAGAATGGAAATCCTCGACAACGCAACCTGCGCATGAACACGACGCAACAATCTCCCGTGAGCATGATCATATCCGACATGGACTTTGCACTTCAGACAGTCGCATCCATCCCAAACCCTGCATGGATCCTAGACTCCGGCGCTTCCGACCATTATTGCAGCAACAGCGA
>NW_008580476.1:12060-12516 GCF_000520115.1 Aphanomyces invadans
AGCTGCCAACGGTGGTACAATGTCAATTGAAGGACGAGGAACAGTTATTCTCGAGATGAAGACACCTTCCGGGACAATTCCTGTTACGTTACGCGATGTTCACTACATCCCTGACATCCAGTTCAACCTGTTCTCACTCTCTCGTGTGACCGTCTTTGGATTTACCGTCGAGTTCTCCGAAGAACGTTGTCAAATCATACGGGACAATGTCGTTTTTGCTCAAGGCCACAAGCGAGGCAGTCTATTTTTCTTGGATATTGCGAACACTTTATCGAATACTCCAAACGCATCTGCCGACGATGCTTCCGACACTAACTTAGCACTGGCGGCAAAATTCGACGCTGATACGTGGCATGCGATCAGCCATCAGTCTCCAAAACACGGTGAAAACACAGAAGTACACTAATGGCATCGATATCGCGAATTGCAAGCACGGATTCTGCTCTATTTGCCTCG
>NW_008580476.1:20945-21458 GCF_000520115.1 Aphanomyces invadans
AATTGGCATTACTGTACGGCAGTCGGTCAACAGGGGGTGTTACAGTCAAATGGCCGGCGCTCCCAGTAGCTTATGGGACCGCCCTCGGACCTCGCCCATTGGTTTTGCTAGACCGGGTACCGGCAGTACACTTTGGCCTTGGTATTCTGATGAGTCCCTGAACAAATGGCTTGTGTGACATGGTGAACGTGGCTGTTTTGTACAATGGTGTCGATCGAGCTGTGTTCTTGATAGATGGACGTCCTGTTGCTTAGCGATGACCGCTGCGCGCCATGGTTTAAAATCCCGCGCAAAGCACCTCAAAATATTCTTTCAAACTCGATATTTATTTAATTTTATGGTTGTTTCGCCTTGCTGAGGTACTTGTGAAATTAAATATGTGAAAAATACATATCATAGAGGTTTCCGAAGTTCCCACTTAACAAAAGAACTACGGTACTGATGACGACGACGAAGAGGATTCCCCAAACACTTTGAAACGTCAACGTATTCTTATGGCCTTGGCACTCCAAT
>NW_008580477.1:0-2223 GCF_000520115.1 Aphanomyces invadans
GTTCTCGTTGGGCGGCTCCAATGGCCACCAAAGTCGGCCACTCAAAGGAGCTGCTTCGCAAGGGAGATACCATCAACGGTTCTCGGCTGATGGCACAAATGGACTTTAGGGGCGATCCCCAACGCGAGAGCAGGTCGGCCCACACGTTCGTCTCTCCAGGTATGTCGCGAATCTCGTAACTGTAGCCCATCAACAAAAGAGCCCAGCGTTCCAGCTTCTGGGCGGTGTACTTTGGTACAGATGACACCACGGCTGTCGGGTTAAAGATGAACTTGAGATTGCGATGGTCAGTGTAGAGTGTGAACCCAGCTGCAGGATGCAGCAGGTAGTCAGCCCTGATCAGTGTTTCCACGATGGCATAGGCTTCCTTCTCCACCTTGGCCCAGCGTCCAGCGGGTCCCGTGAATGGCCCGCTCAGGAACATGAGTGGCTCATGGGATTGAGCTTCCAAAGGTCGCTCCAGCTGGTCCGGTGGGACTTGAGTAATTACAGCACCCCAGTGCTCTTCCGAGGCGTCGGCGAACACACACAGCCTCATATCTGGCTTGGGATGGCTGAGTTCCACCACCTTGGCTAGAGATTTCTTGGTGGCTTTCAACGCGGCGGTATGAGTGTCGTTCCAGCCGACATCAGCCAGCAGCACAGTAGCCGCCAACTGCTTGATACGCTTCCCACTATCTGCAGCAAGCACACGTTCCAGTACCGCCGACAAGTCTCGTACCAACGCGTTGAAACCAGGGATGGACATACGCATCCAGTTGAGAGCACACACATACTGTTGGAGGTCAGCACCTGTCTTGGGCTCCGGCAGTTGTTGCAAAGCCTCCACCCGCGCTGGGTCGTGTTTCACAGCCGTCCCGCTGATGATGCGGCCACACCACTTGGCATCCTTTGCGTAGAATTGGCACTTTTTCGGGTGCAGCTTCAGACCACGCTTAGCACAGACTTCAATCACTTCAGCTAGAGCCGAAAGCAGGCCAGTTGGCGTTTTGTGGTAGCCCAGAAGGTCATCCAGCCACGCCAACAAATACCTGTACAGCTGCTCAGCAAACATGGCTTGAACGGTGGACTGGCAGTAGGCCACACTGCCGCTGCCACCTTGCATGACGCGGGTGGATGTGTAGACGCCGGTGTCCGTCAAGAAAGAGAGCATCTCTTGACAGCTCTTGTCCAAGGAGAATTGCCAGTAGCCTTTGAAAAGTCCAACATGAAAAAGCACGTGGCGCCACGGAAATGGTCCACACAATTTCCAACATGGGCATCGGCCAGGCAATCTGCTCCGTCTGGCTGTTGACAGGGCGCAGGTCCACCGTCATACGGAACTCATCCTAGG
Source organism: Aphanomyces invadans (assembly GCF_000520115.1). Taxonomy (NCBI): domain Eukaryota; phylum Oomycota; class Saprolegniomycetes; order Saprolegniales; family Verrucalvaceae; genus Aphanomyces; species Aphanomyces invadans. The sequence goes on from NW_008580477.1 coordinate 1,334, forward strand.
TATGGGGCTTGCGTACGATCAAGGGTGCACACGCCCATCGGCTGGTAGGGTTTCGATAGATGAAACCAGCCTTCTTCAGCTCTTCCACATGCTTATGCATGAACTCGCGTTGAGGGAGAGAGTAGCGCCTCGCCTTTCGGCGAACTGGCTTGGAGACCTGGTGGGATGCACCTTTAAGGAGGGCATGTCCACGGGTGGATCGTGGCCAAGCGTAAGCCGGAACACGTCCACATACTTGGCCAAGAGCTTGGATAGACCCAGGGCAAACTCACTGCCACAGCCTGCTGCCATGGCTTCAGCCACCTTGGCATCCAAAACAGCCTGAACATTGGCTTGTTCCACAGCGGGGTCCACAGGTGTCATGTCAGGGAAACATGCGGCCAGCTCCATGGGCACCAGAGCCTCTTCCTCATCGGCCAGGTCATCCACCAGCTCTTGCTTGGTCGCCAGCATGACCGCCTTTACCACCCCACTGGTTGACTCCACGTCCCCCATGTCATACTCGCTGCTAACCGAGGCCGCATCACGTAGCATGGACTGCGGGTCGTAGCCAAGTTTGTACATTATGGGACGGCTCAGCAGGATGTTGCCAACACCAGACGGCTGGTCACCGGAAGAGAGTCAGCACTTGACGTTAGCTAGTACCAACGGACCGACATCTGTCTCGAACTTGAGCGTCAGCTTGACTTCCTGGTTCACTGTGTGGCTCGGACCAACGAATCCACGCACCGAAACAGGTGCGGGCAATTCTGTCACCACCATGTCACGCCCGGCGTCTTGCAGCCGCTTTAGCGTCCTTGGCGGGATCACACTTTGGTCCGCTCCACTGTCGAACGAGGCGTCCATCGCTACCACTTGGTTGGCGGTACACACAACTCTCGCAGCACACA
>NW_008580477.1:12617-13275 GCF_000520115.1 Aphanomyces invadans
GAGGAGGAATCAACATTGTCCACTTCATCCATGGTAATGAGCAAATCATACAGATTTCTCACAAGCTTCTCACAATGATGAACACAGTGCAAAATCATTGTAGGTGGCGGCATCGCAAAAGCCACGTCAAGGCGAGAGCGGACATCCGAAAAGGTCGTGTCGACGGTATACTGCACTCCAACGTCACCTTCTAATTTTGACCAGACCATTTCAATAGGTTGAAGATCCGAGTGATGTGGCGGAGTGTAGACCACGTTGTGCCCACGAACTTCGTAAATGGACGACACTGGCACCACAGTATTACTAAAGAGGTAAGGCTTTCACAGGTCGAATTAATTAACCCCTCGAAACTTTTTGCTTTTAATTTATAGAGGTTATAGGTTATTGCGAAATGTGGGTGTATTGCTCTACTTTCCGCAAAATATCTCAAAGGTTATGCATTTTCAAGTTTTTCATTCATTAACTGTAAACAACTCTTAGATGCCACTGAGCTCTGTCCACATACAAAATTTCAGAGGAAACCCTTATATGGTTATAGAGATATGAATGAAAGTCCCCTCGATGCCTTCGCGGACTGTTAGCTCATGGCTCGGCTTGCCAATTTCCCAAAACGCTATGCGTTCCACCGCCAGCGGGTCGATACAGCCGCTGAGAGGCG
>NW_008580477.1:13375-13887 GCF_000520115.1 Aphanomyces invadans
TCACGCCCGGCGTCTTGCAGCCGCTTTAGCGTCCTTGGCGGGATCACACTTTGGTCCGCTCCACTGTCGAACGAGGCGTCCATCGCTACCACTTGGTTGGCGGTACACACAACTCTCGCAGCACACAGGATGGCCGTCGTTTCATTCGGCTCAACTGTTTTCACCTCCTTGGCAATGGTGGCAGCCCTTCCAGGCTTTCCTTCCTTCTTGGTTTCCGTCCATATGACCTTGGCTCGGTCCATCAACAGGCGAGCCTCACCACTTGCCACTTTGGGACACTTGAACACATTGTGGTCGGTGCTCAGACACTTGAAACACCGTCCGTCAGTCTGGGTGATGTTTGTCAAGGGCACATTGCTCACGATGACTACGGCTACAGCTTTGTCCCCTCTCTTCGAATGGTCCCGGTTTCCTTTGAGCTTCTTCTCTAGTTCCTTCACCTTTTCCGCCACTGGCTTGGGGGGAAGAGGGGCAGCTTGAACCAGAGGTTCGAACTCACCGTAACGCCGCAT
>NW_008580478.1:0-2231 GCF_000520115.1 Aphanomyces invadans
CTATTTATCCCCTTTCAGAGTGAAAATATCCAATGCTCCAGGTATATTGGATAGGATGGGTATATTCTATAATATATCCTTTGAACACTCGGCCACGCTGTCAGTTCTCAATATCCCAGCAAATGCGCAGTACCAGTCTCAGCCAGCAACACAGGAGCTACCCCGCCTCAAGTCTTCTAACGAACGATGACCACGCCCGCCCCGACCCACGACGTCGATATGATCGACGTTGCTTGCGACGACTTCCAGCCGTCTCCGACGAGCTTGAATGCTGCCGCGACCACTCCTCTTCTGACGAAGCCGGAGCCCAGCGATACGCCGCCGGCCGAGTTGCCGCGTTCGTCGCCCGATGCAGCCGCCACGCCGCCTCGCAAGACGATGAATCCCATCCGTATTCTTCGCAGCCATGTGCTCCAAGAGGCACGCAACGCTGTGGCCTTTAACGTCCCGTCGCCGACGCCTGCAGCGGCGACCAAGGCCTCGGCATCGTACGACGTCACTTTGCCCCCTGACGCCGTGCCCTCGTCCCAAGCCGTGCTCACGACGGACCATCACTTGCCACGCAAGACTGGCCCTCGTCCTAAGGCTTTCCAACGAACGGACCATCACTCACCGGGCAAGACTGGCCCTCGTCCCAAAACCGAGGATGTGCCGGCGAATCAGCAACGACCTTTGCTGGCGTACCCCTGGCTACTAACCAATCCACGGCGGCCACGCCAGACCTGTCCTCGTCTCAGACCAGCGCTGATACACCCACGACCACGACCAACACCCATGTGCCCACTTCCCAGACTAGCACCCGTGCGCCACGTCGCTCCACAATTGGAGCAACTGGGCCATTCCTTTCAGCAACAGCCCCGCCGACAACAGCCCCTACTTCCTCGTCACCGGTTGCTGAGGCCACAACACCGGCGAACGTGTGGCAGCACCATGCCGAACAGCGCCGTCAAGCCAGCGTCTCCATCAAGGGAGACGTCGGTCTCCATCGTCCGACGATGGCCCAACTCCAGCCAGTGCTCGACCTCGGGCCGCGTCCTGTTTGATGCCTTCCTGGCCACCCTCACCACCGCCCCACGCGCTATTGTTACCTCCCTCCGTATGTACACTGGCCACGTGACCAGCCAGCTCGATGAAGGCAAGGTCCTGTCCGCTGTTTTGCACGACAACCGCAACCGCACCATCGAGCGAGGGCTACAAGGCGTCGTTCGCCTCAAGATCGACACGGACACACGTCAACTGATCTGGGGCCTAGCGTCCCACGAAGCGGCGTCGCTCCTCGAGAACACCGCATTCAACATCCCGACCAAGGACGGCAAGCAGTCGTTTACGATGACGTCGCCGCACGTGCTCGATGGCTTTCACGCCGAGATCGTCGGATTCGACGTAGACACTCCGTCCCTCGCGTATCTCTGGGACGTACTCGCGAAATGCGGCGCGATGCCCATCGCGGGGATGTACACCAACACCTCCAAGACGTACGGGTCTACCGGCAGTCGCTACCGCATCTCGTTCCACGACAGCCAAGTGCCGGCGGTGTTCAAGAAAGCAGGCCGCCTGATCGACGAGATCGTATTCCTTGGCCGTCTCTACCGCGTGTACCCCAAGGGCTGGTTCGCCAACCGCGAACGGCGCTTGAACCGCGCGGATCTCGACCAGTACGCGCGCGATGCCAAGGTTCCTCCGCCGACCAAGGCCCCTGCTGCGAGGTGCCCCAGCGGCACCTCGCGACCCAGCCGCACCGAAACGCCAGCGCGTCGACCTGAACCCCGACCCCTGGACGTACGTGTCGAAGGGAGCCACCATGGGCTCCAACGGCAACCATCGCAGCTGGATCTCGCCCAATATGTACGACGCGCTCGATGCCCACGTCTCGCTGACGACCCAGACGGTGTACAGCGCCGACATGGGCGACCTCTCGATCCTCCCGCACATCCAGCGCCGCCCCGATGCACCGAGCCTGCCTGCCACAGGCGCATTCGTCGGTGGCACCAAGGTCAAGGCCAACAAGCTAACCCGAGTCGACATCCCGCTCCAGACCGTGCTGGACGACTTTGCCGCGCTCGACAAAGCAGCTACCACCGCCAAGGCCGAGTTCGAAGCGACGTGCCAGAAGGTGAGTGCCTGCACGACGCTCGACCTGGCGCGCTACATCCGAGCCGGCGAGGCCGACTGGATCCAGCGTGATCTCGAGGCGCATCCCCTCGCGTTCCGACGCCAGCTCCACATACTCG
>NW_008580479.1:0-512 GCF_000520115.1 Aphanomyces invadans
AGATGTACTGTACAGTATACAACCTTTCATGTAGAGATTCGTTGCGGGAGGCTCGTCGTGGCGCCAGGTGACGGCTACATACTGCAAGCACGGTACCTCTGCATCATTACGAAGTCATTGGGCTGGGTGTACCGCCTTCCCATATCGCCCACCACACGCGACACCCGTTTTCTATCCACTCCTTGTGTCATGCAGGCCGCATTGCATGGCGATCTGCCCGAGGTCCGTCGGTCGGTGCCACGCTTGTGGAGCGACGTCACAGAGAAGGAAGCGATCGCTGTGACGTGCGCACGGCTCGAACATGGCATTCTTCGAGACGCACTTCCACGTCACCGCAGAGGCACTCCATCCCCGACAGCAGCGACAGAAAGCAGGGAGACGATGACTCGACTGGTCAATGTTCTGCTGAGCAGAGCAGCATGGGTCGCCCAAGGGTTTGTCCCGCAGCAAGTCCTACAGTAGGTCTGCTGTGGTGTGCATGTACGTAGGGATCCTAGTTGAGAAAGAAATGT
>NW_008580479.1:8417-8889 GCF_000520115.1 Aphanomyces invadans
GTCGAGAAGCCAGCCGTTACCGGCGTAAAAGAAGATTACAAGCCAAGGAAGAAGCTTGGCTGTCTGAAGTGTGGCGACAAGAGTCACTACGTGGCGATTGCCCTGCGGCAACGCCTGGCGAGGCGGACCGCTTATTGGATGCGCAGCTGAAGATGTGGCGCGATGGCGTGAGACAGTCCTGAGCAGCCACCCCATTCGTCATCCGACCGAGCGGGGTGCATTGGTCGAAGGACTCGTTCGAGTCGAGAACGTCCTCCTCGACACGGGCGCGGTCGTTTCACGTGGCGTCACGGATGCGTTAGCAGACACGAATGCCACGGTCGCGGTTCAAGTCCACGACCAACCACGTCTGGTTTACCCTTATGGCGTCGACGTCAAGCCGCTGGAGATGAAGCGGCATGTCAAGTTTGGCATGGTGACGTTGGACACGACGTGTGGTCCGCTCACACTAAGCGGCCTTCAAGCGTGGATC
>NW_008580479.1:9142-9619 GCF_000520115.1 Aphanomyces invadans
TTTATTTGAACAACCGATCGACGTGGGCCGCTGCTCCACGAATCGTGCCCAAGAAGGAAGCAGGCGCGTTACGCATGACTATCGATAGTCGGCCTATCAACGCCTGCACCGAGCCGATGCCTTGGCCAATGGCAAACCTGGACAGCGCCATGGTGTGCCTCGTCGGCACGACGATCTACTTCACGTTGGACTGGACCAAAGGCTACTGGCAGCTGCCGCTGCACCCCGAATCACAGAAGTACTTCTCCGTCATGACTCCGTTTGGTGTGTACACCCCGACCCGGGTGTTGATGGGTCAGACCGACGCAGTCGCCTACTGCCAGTCGGTCGCCTATCAAAAGTTTCTGGACCTGCTCTTTCGGGGCCTACTCGCGTGGCTCGATGCTCTACTGTGGTCGGACAAGACGGTGGCCGATTTATTTGACCTCCTGGACCAAGTGCTGACGACATGCGGTCGTTTCGGTTTGAAGCTCAACC
>NW_008580480.1:0-1509 GCF_000520115.1 Aphanomyces invadans
CATTGGGTTCGTCTTTCATAAAACTAAGACAAGCCAAGAAGGTATTATCGCAATTTTTGTTTCGATTGGTTGGCGTGGAACAATATCGTTGAACTATTTGTAGGAACAAAAAACAAGGACCCAAAGCGTTGCTTTGCGAACCCTCTAAAGCCGCAAGTGTGTCTGTTTTTAGCAATGGGAATTTATTTGGCGTGCAGCACTCAAATCTTGCCCAACAATTTTTTCCTGGGGCGAAGCAAAAGGTATGTTTCATTCGATATTCAAATTAAGAATTAAACAAACAATAGGACCGCTTTGGCAAGAGCCTCGGGCGATTGTTGTCCTCCTTGCAGCAAGTGGGTGCTGGAAGTGACAAGAAAGCGAACGAAATTGGCACGCAATCCATTCGAAAGGTCTCGGCTACATTTGTGTCGTCGGGCAGTACCGGTGGCCCGTCTATTGTCAGTGTTTGTTTGCGGTGTGTGTGGTCCTTGGGCAACGTGATGGAGCGATATTTTCGCTACGAAGCAGGGGGCGATCAATTTACTGGTCGAGTTGTTTGCGGTCTCCCAATAAATAGTGTTAACTTGGCCCAGCTGCCTCCCTATTTCTCCAGCATGGCGTGTCCCGTAGTCAACGATGCGTTGGCAATTGTGTTTCCAAGTTTGTTTGGCCATGGTCACCTACTTGGTGTTTTGCGCCTGTTATTGGCGAGTCTCGTACATCACCACGATTTTTTGGTTGGCCAGTTCGCGCCAAATCACGCACTGTTATCAACGCCCTTATTTGTGAGTAGCGATTTGGTGTCAAAGCTACGCCCATTGATTTTTTCGGGGACCGAGTCCACCTTTTTGTTTGCCTCGGGCATCCCGCCCCACGTGGAGTTACTTCGGCAACTGGATCGAAATGAAAAATCGATCCAAAGTATTCCTGATATTGTTTTAAATGGTCCGGCAAATCGTCGACGAAAGGGGTCTTGCTGCTGGCAACATCACGCAGGCGTTCTTTGAAAGCACCCTCTCCCAAGCCATCGCAGCGGTTGTGCAACAAGCTCAACCTTCTAATCCATCCCCATCATCAACCTACGAAGTCGATCTGAACTGCTCTGTCTTTTTATGGGGTGGTCGGTTGCACTGCTTCCAGAAAATTTCAAATTTCCAAGTGTCGATTTGGCAACTGCGTGGAATTTATGGTGGCGCGGCAACCCTGCACAGAAGATCATTCCGTTTCGTAAAATATCTGCCCGCGATATATCGCTGTAGTCCGAACGCAAAGAGTATTACGAATAGAAATATATTATGGAGCGAATGTCAACGTTCTACACAGCCAAGAATGGCTCACCTCCATCCCCTTCGGCCACTGCGCTGGAATTGACCACATCGTTTGCCGTTGCAAACGGCCTTTTGGACCCTATCCGTTCAAGCACGTCAAAGCAACTTACTCGAAGGGACGGACAACTACGTGTTTCGACGGCCGCCAGACTTGTCCGGCAAATGGAGCCGACTGCCCACCCTCGGCCCTACCGCAAAA
>NW_008580481.1:0-1009 GCF_000520115.1 Aphanomyces invadans
CCTTCCAACTCACGCATGACCATGAATTGCTTGAGCATACGCTTGTCTTCGAAGCACTCCTTCCAGGTTTATATGTAATTCTTGGTGTCAAGGCCTCGGTGGTTGCAGGTGGCTTGAAGGTTCTCCTCGTAGGTGTCACGATCCAATAACCATTCGCGTACGTCATCTTGACGCACGCTGCGTAACTTGGGGCACATGGGAATAGGATGTGTTCCACAGTCTTGACGGTCTTGGAGCCAACGCGATGGCTCATGCTCGTCGTCGTAGCCTCTATGGGCTCTTTGCTTCTGTCCTCTCTGGGACATGTTGTCCTGATCGTTTCTCTTTCGAGATAGTCGTACGTTTGCTTCAACGCGTTACTAAAGAATTCTTTGTGGCGTCTCCCGGGCAATCAGGTACACCAAACAATGAACACAGTGATGGGGGAGCAGTGGGCTCCCGGGCAAAGCTCTATGGTGTATATTGAGCACTCGGAAGCAAATATGCCAGCTGGCTAATCCAGTCTACACTAAAACTCAATATAAATCCCCTTTGGCAAACGTCCAATCAGATCTTTGGGTTAGTCAGTCCCCGTCGGATCTTCATGCAGAACATGACCTTTCTGCCTAAGGCTTCTTCATGTTCTCACCGACACATAAAGCTGCACCGAGCCGCCCACCGCAGTTGGGCCCGGCCGCCCAGGTGGCATCGACCGGGCGTAACGAGTGGCAGCTAGAATCACGGGTAATCCATCTTGGCGAACACAACATGAGCCGGCCCTGCGTGGCTGTGTCATCGAGGGTTTTGGCGGTAACCAATAAGAATTATCCATTCCTAGGATCTCAACTCGCCGTATCGACTTGTCATTGATATTCGTGTGCAGGGCTTGATCATATTTGGTGTCATCTGGCGATATTGCCAGATAAATTGGTGAATCGATAGGTTGTTACAAGTAGTTGCTGAAAAGAGGAGGAAGGAATCATTGGAGCCATCAAATTGGCCGTGCCCTGTCAAAGTATGCGTTGTGGGG
>NW_008580481.1:1109-1651 GCF_000520115.1 Aphanomyces invadans
GCCTCTATGGGCTCTTTGCTTCTGTCCTCTCTGGGACATGTTGTCCTGATCGTTTCTCTTTCGAGATAGTCGTACGTTTGCTTCAACGCGTTACTGAAGAATTCTTTGTGGCGTCTCCCGGGCACTCAGGTACACCAAACAATGAACACAGTGATGGGGGAGCAGTGGGCTCCCGGACAAAGTTTGTGGTGGATATTGAGCACTCGGAAGCAAATATGCCAGCTGGCTAATCCAGTCTACACTAAAACTCAATATAAATCCCCTTTGGCAAACGTCCAATCAGATCCTTGGGTTAGTCAGTCCCCATCGGATCTTCATGCAGTACATGGCCTTTCTGCCTAAGGCTTCTTCACACAAAGCCGCACCGAGCCGCCCACCGCAGTCGGGCCCGGCCGCCAAGGTGGCATCGACCGGGCGTAACGAGTGGCAGCTAGAATCACGGGTAATCCATCTTGGCGAACGCAACATGAGCCGGCCCTGTGTGGCTGTGTCATCGAGGGTTTTGGCGGTAACCAATAAGAATTATCCATTCCTAGGATCTC
>NW_008580481.1:9876-11244 GCF_000520115.1 Aphanomyces invadans
TTCACCTCGACATTCGATATTATAAATTCATAAAAATTATAGACTTTGGCCCGTTTAAAAGTCGGGTGGAAATCAGTAGGGAGAGTCAATTTGGGAATTTTTGGTCTGATTTTGATTTTCAAGTTTTCCGAAAATCGAAACCAAAGGTGGCCACTATGAAACGAAAATCGTAGGGGAGTCAACAAGACCAACCGATTTCAGTTCACCCGTATCCGTACGTTAGATTGCATTGTGCAAAATGCCACGGCGCTCTGAGAAATCAGCCATCTTGGCAGACTTGGACGCCATGGTGCGAGCAATTGTTACATGCAATCCCCGTTTATCAGTTTCTACAAAGAACGATTTACGACAACTTCTTGAACTTCGATGGGAACGGCCTGTTGAAAGGACGTTGGTCGAGCCTTGCCCTCCTGCCTGTCGACATCCGCAACGAGCGCGACGTCCAGTTTGTGTGCCACTGGATTTTGGCCTGCTGCGTTCTGCACAATATCGTAAACCGCCTCCGTAATGGTGAAGACAGTGTGCCCTTGTACTGTGAAACTCCACGTCCCAGTCAAGTCAGCGACGCCATCCCACAAGATAATTGTCTGATCATGCGCGAAAACCTAAAGTCCGAGCTGCTTCAATATTTAGGATTTACGAAAAATGACAAGTCGTTGTGATCTTTGTTTTTTATCACAATTAGTCGACTGGAAATGCAATTACAACAAGTTCACGGATTTTGTCAACATCTACCAACCCCGATTGTACTAAATTTGCGATCGTGGACGCTTTCGCAGCTTGCAATTCCCTAACTGCTGATGCAGATTGGGTGAGCCTATCGCTTTCTTTTTTGTACTCGAATTTCTCGCCTTCGAGGTGACTTTGCACGTCCATGTAGATTCACGAGAAGTCCTTCCGTGGTGTGAGTCGCTTTTCCGTTGCGGTGAAGTGACGAGAAGGCAGCGAGGAAGCAGCGCTGTGGGCGTTGCGTTGAAAGCGTGCGACAATGTCCTTTTTGGCGGGCGGGGCATGGTCGCTGGTGGTCCCAGGCCCTTTGCCTGCCGCATCGTTAGAGCCGCCGGGTCCGTGCACGTTGATGTCAGCCATCGGGCTCGTCGTTTGTGCTGCAAGGCGGCCAGGGTCATGGGCGTCGTTGTCTACCCAGTACTCATCATTGTCGGGGTCGTCGGGGTCGTGCTCAATTGTTGGTTCGCTGTCCTCAGCAACCCCGGCATTGCAATTTGACTTGTTATCGTACATGAAGGATTCGTCACAATCACCCGACTCATCGACTACAGTGCTGGACAGTGAAGATAGGTACACTTGTATTTTCGTCGTAAAATTGCTGATTTTTGTCCAATCAAAGCAGGGTTTGAAACCCTTGGA
>NW_008580482.1:0-2183 GCF_000520115.1 Aphanomyces invadans
TAGAGAGATTTCGCAAACCATTCCATTCATTATCCATAGCGCCTTTTTGTGACATCTGTCGCTGAACGGATAGTGACTGGAATTTGAAAAATTGGTTTCGCAAGTTCTATTTCCAGACATTAGGGTGACTCTGATCGCAACGATGGCCTTTTCGCAGACAGATATCCTTGCGCTTGCTTCTATGGTCCGAAATGCACGACAGCGACGACTGCTACTTGCCATAATGGCATCTCAGATTGTGGAGCGACCGTTGATTCCGAATATTCGCCTCGACTTGGGCACCCTGAGCGATGCAAACGCAATTTTGGACTACCGATTCGACGTCGACGGTATTCGCCAGCTTGGACTTCATCTTGGCTTGCCCGCAATCATTGTCACCGAGGAGCGCAAACGTGCCCATCGTGATGAGGCAATGTGTATCGTCTTAGGACGCTTGGCCTTCCCAACTCGACTCCATGACATGTCAAAAACGTTTGGTCGTTCTCGCACAGCACTCTGCGATATTTTCCTTCATGTCATTGGCATCCTTTATGATCTTTGGGGCAATCTACTTTACTTCAACCTACGACTTGTGAGAAAAAACATGGAGAGGTACTGGAAAAATGTTGACAATATTTATTGATATGTCTCGTTAGATATTGCAATGCTGTCGCCCGTAAAGGATCTCCTTTGGGAAATGTGTATGGATTTATTGATGGCACGAAAATTCAGACTTGCCGAATTGAGTCCTCTGGCGATGGCAGAAATTTGCAGCGCCAAATATACAGTGGCCACAAGAGATTTCATTGTTTGAACTACCAGGCAGTCACCTGTCCTGACGGTATTTGTGTCCATTTTTTTGGGCCCATGGAAGGGCGTCGTCACGACGCTACAATGCTCCGCCACAGTCAACTACTTCCATTTCTTCATCGACACCGTGAATTGTTTTTGTCCAAATTCATTTATGGCGACCCTGCTTACGGTATTGTTGATTATCTTTTGTCGGGCTACAAAGGCAACAATATTGGTCCACTGAAGCAGGAGTTCAACAAGTGGATGAGCCGTGTTCGCCAATCCGTGGAGTGGAACTTCAAGATTTTGAAGACCCTTTGGTCATTTATCACGTTCAAAATGCTTTCCAAGATCCAACTATCCCCCGTCGCAAAAATTGTTTCCATTGCAATGCTACTTACGAATTGCCATTGTTGCCATTTTCGTGGAAATCAAATCAGCCAATTTTTTGATCTCGATCCTCCAACACTCAAAGAATATTTGGACACACTCGAAGTTGTTGTCATTTAACATGAACTTTATTGCAATTTGTTTACCATGGCATTCATGATTTTAAGCATAGCCTCTTGTTGTTTCAAGGTCGATTCATGCTGTTGACGCATTTGTTCAGTGAGAACCTGGCGGTCCTTTTCGCGCTCTTCCATTTCGCGATTGAACTTTTCTCTTTGGAATGTGAGCTCTGAAACAGACTGTTCGTGCAGCATTGAGATCACTTTCATGATCTTACCACCCCCAGAAGTAGTTGTTGCATCGTCTTCGTTTACGCCCCGCTTTCGCTTACCAAGGGATTGCATCGCCTCGTCACGCACCACCAAACCCAATTGCTCGTTGGCCTCCATGGCCTTCTTTGTTTCTGCAGCACGTGCTGCTTCTTCCTCTTTTGCGTCCTCGAATGCGGCCAGCAAGTCGTCCAACAGCGTCACTTTCTCTGTCACTTCTTCTGACACCCCAGACGCTTGCTCAGCTTCCTTGTTCCTCTTCTTGTGAGCATCGAGGAGGGCTGCAAAGCGGTTGTTGGCCTTTTTTGCATCGAAATCGGGACGAGAGAAGTTCTCGTCGGCCGCAAGCGCCTGCGCCACCGACGCCCACTTGTCCATTATGAGCCCGTGACGGGCCAGAAAGGGCATTTCATATGCTACTTGACGAAGGAGCATAAGGTCCTCCTCGTCGGTGTAGTTTCGCCGCTTGGGCTTGGTCGACATGTACTCTTAGGCAACTTCTGCGGAATGGAATCGTTCCATAAAACTCCTCCAGTATGCAGAATATCAATCGGCTTCTGCAGGTTCCATAACAAGTTTCAAAGGGAGACTTCTTGTTTTGTCAACAGCTGGCACTTGGCGGTATGGATAAGGACTGGAATGACTTGCGAAATCTCTCTAATGTCGCAGGTGGCGGAGACATCCATGGCCATA
>NW_008580483.1:0-460 GCF_000520115.1 Aphanomyces invadans
TACACGGATGCAAGCCAGGATCACTGGGGAGCAGTCCTGACGCAAGTTCCAGTGGGCCAGGAGGCTCTCCCGGTGGCTGACCAGAGCCATGAGGCTTTGGCATTTCTCAGCGGCACCTTCAAAGGACCAAGCCTACGCTGGTCCACGACCGAGAAGGAAGCTTACGCGATTGTGGCTTCCTGCAAACGCTTGGACTACTTGCTACAGCGTCCGGGCGGATTTGTTATCTTTAACGACCATCGGAACCATCGGTTATCTTCGGGATGGACGCGGAACCAACTCAGCCTCGGTACCGACCAGGTCTTCGCGAATAACCCTTAGCACTCCCGCGGGCTTGCGGTCGCGTCGTTTGGTTACGTTGCCGATGCCCTTGGTTTCTTCCTTGTCTGACAAGTTTGAGTGGCCATCATTGGACACCATCCGGGCAGCCCAACGGGAGTGGCCGCGTGAGGCCAAGAAG
>NW_008580483.1:7785-8611 GCF_000520115.1 Aphanomyces invadans
GCACCCGGACCCGTCCAAAGTGTTCTGCTTATACACGGATGCAAGCCAGGATCACTGGGGAGCAGTCCTAACGCAAGTTCCAGCGGGCCAGGAGGCTCTCCCGGTGGCTGACCAGAGCCATGAGGCTTTGGCATTTCTCAGCGGCACCTGCAAAGGACCAAGCCAACGCTGGTCCACGACCGAGAAGGAAGCTTACGCGATTGTGGCTTCCTGCAAACGCTTGGACTACTTGCTCCAGCGTCCGGGTGTTTTGTTATCTTTACCGACCATCGGAAACATCGATTATCTTCGGGATGGACGCGGAACCAACTCAGCCTCGGTACCGACCAGGTCTTCGCGAATAACCCCTAGCTCTCCCGCGGGCTTGCGGTCGCGTCGTTTGGTTACGTTGCCGCTGCCCTTGGTTTCTCCCTTGTCTGACAAGTTTGAGTGGCCATCTTTGGACACCATCCGGGCAGCCCAACGGGAGTGGCCGCGTGAGGCCAAGAAGCTTGCCTCGGACCTGCAGTACGATGACTCGTCGGGCGTCGATCGCATTGATGGTCGAATTTGGATCCCGTCGGGAGCTCTGGAGCTGCAGTTATCCTTGCAAGTCATCGCACATGCTGGGGCGATGGGACATCGTGGTAGCGCAGCCACCTGTACAACCCTGAAGGGACATTTTTTCAGGCGGGGCATGGATGTCGACGTCCAGAAGGTTGTCGGGAGTTGCTTGAAGTACCTTTGTGTGGGTGGTGAGATGATTCCTCGTCCCCTTGGCACAGCCTTGCACGCCGTCGAACCCAATCAGTTGATCCACTGTGATTTTCTGTCCGTTCCGGGTGGC
>NW_008580484.1:0-2243 GCF_000520115.1 Aphanomyces invadans
GGAACAAGCCGGAAGTTGAACAAGTGGCCAATACCCACAAGCGCTTCGAGATCGTTGTCGTCGGCGCTTGTCATGAGTGTGCTCTGTGTGCACTGCGACTTTCGTGGTTGAGGCTGTTTGGTTTCGAAACACGTAAGGAACACGTGGATTCGTTTCATTTGATGTTTGTATTGCGTCAGAAATTGCTTCAATCGTGCTGCTTCAAAATTATTGACGCAGCAGTCTAGTTTTGAACTGACGCAACAATATTTTTAGATTTTAATTATTGCTCCATCTCACATCAAAACCAATCGCTAAACTTTTGTGAAACACTCAGCCAATCGAAAAAACACCTGTAACTTCGTCAAATCAAGCGCAAACGACTGGCCTTGAAGCGTAGATGTGGTTAGCACCCCTCAGAACCAGAAAAACTTTCTGGAAGTGAAGTTACGGACCTGCCACGTCCCGCAACCACCCACGACGTATCTGACGACGACCGAGTCCGTTTGTACCACGAGCTCCTGGAGCTCAAATTTGATGGGCGCCTTCCCCACCGCAAAGCACAGGAGCTGCAACAGAAGTACGGCGTGTCTAGACAAACCTTGTCGAAGATCTGGCGCGTGGACAAGATACCAAGGCTCTCACCGGTCTTGCTAACGTTGCTCGCCGGAAGAAAGGACGTTCGGGCAGGCCGCCTACACGCTGTTGGCAGAACTAGAGGCAGCAATCAAGAACGTCGCACCTCACTTGCTCAGGTCTCTAGCGAAGTTGGCTTCTGCCAGCGGCAACCACAAAACTACTCTCTGGTGGCTTCTTAAGTCCAAGAAACTGAAGCGACGAACCAGCCGTATCAAGCCCTTTCTAACCGATACACACAAGGCTGCCCGCGCTGTTTTTGCTCGTTCATTTCTTCGCGAGGCTCGAACACAAATGCACTGGCAAGACATGCTGGATTGCGTCTACATAGACGAGAAGTGGTTTTAGGTCACGTTGGTCAACCGTCGCTACTACCTCTGGCACGACGAGCCCATACCCGTGCGCAATTGTTCGTCCAAACGGCATATCGTCAAGGTCATGTTTCAAACGGCGGTGGCACGCCCTCGGTACGACAGCGCAAGGAAAACCACATGGGACGGCAAGATCGGGATGTGGCCGTTCGTCACCAAGATGCCTGCACGAAGAACAAGCAATAAACGAGTGCGTGGTACTATGGTCACATCACCAACGACTGTGACCAAGCCAATCTATCGGGACTTCCTGTTGCTGCATGTGGGCGATCGTGCTATGGTCGCTGCGGGTTGTTCCGACGGATGGCAGATCCTACTGGTTGCTCAGCCCCCCATGAGCCCGGACTTCAATGTTCTGGACTTAGGGTTTTTTACTCTATTCAAGCACTGCAGCACTGACAGGTTGTCACTGGCATTGACGAGCTGATCGAGGCGGTCCAATGTGCATTCGACGAGCTTGATTTTCGTGTGCTGGGCAAGACCATCATGACCCTCCAAAAGGTCATGGAGGAGTCGTTGAAGATGGACGGGGACAACTCGTACAAATCGCCCCATTTACACATTTAGGACAAGCTAGCAAGGCACGAACCCGTGAGCCCCTGCTTGGAATGTGACCCAGATTTAGTTTCTGCCATCGAAGCCATGAATGGCCGAATAGACTTTGAGCGTAGAGTAGATAACCTATCGAGTGTGCTTAAGCGACGTATTCGCTTGAGGATTCGATCAATATGTCCAAATTTGATCAACTCTGCACAATGGTTGATGTTATGAGCACTGATGCCGACGCCTAAGAATGAATCACATCATGTTTACCTTTGTCGTGAAAGTACAAAATTGAATAAAAATACAGTTTTGATCAGTTTCGAGTATACAAATACTACCTCCATCCGGAAATAAATTAAACATTCAGCAATTTTCGAAATTCTTCTCCAAATTTTCGAATTTTCAGGAAAAAAGGGTATGTACGGATAGAAGAGACGAAATTTTACCGCATGAGATTGTTTCCCTCCAAAACACAGCCAATCGAAGCACGAAAATGAATTTCAAACTTTCAATACTTTGTTTCATATAAATCGCGTTATCCGGATTTCCGGTTACGATTTGACCGCCAACATCGCGGGTACTTTCAAAATGCGCGCCTCTCCGAAGAAGAACTTGACTCATGAACAGCGTCAAAGTGTTCTTCACTTGCTGCTGACACGTATGAAAAACGGCAAGCTCACGCATGGCTCATATCAGTACGTTGCAAATGTGTTT
>NW_008580485.1:0-1266 GCF_000520115.1 Aphanomyces invadans
ATTTCACCTCGTTGTGCGCACCGCGGCAGACCCACGGCATTGGCGAACAAGCGAGGACGCTCCGTGTATCCAAGGCAGACCCTGGGGATACAACAATAAATTTATTAGTGCTCCACGAAGCGTGAAGCGGAATGAACTCGGGTATGGCCAATACCCCAAGCGAGACGGCCGACACCGTCTTCACGGAAGGAACGCTGGCGGAAGGATTCTATCAAGATGATAGAGACGTACCGCAGGCGGCAGCACCCACGCCCAATACCTTGCCAACGACAGTCATGCCCATGAACGGGAATGGTCAAGCCAACGGGGGGGTGCAAGAAGAATCGATGGCATTGTCGACACCGATGAACATTGACGCGGTCCCATTGTCCGGTGGTCCCATGATCGTACCAGGAGCGTTGAACGTGCGGCAGCACGGTGGTGTTCCTCATGGAAACTTCAACAATCTTGCTTACGGGGGCGATCGGGCAATTGGACACACAGGACAGTATGTTCCTGCTCTCTCTGCACCGCTGCAACAGATTTCACGCAACGCTCCATTGCCGTTGACGCTGGGCAGCCACCATGGCACGATGTCAATTGTCGAACAACCGCCCCGCCGAACCACCCGTACTTCCTTCCTGTCTTTTCTGGACGGACCGCCGGTGCAGGGGTATCATTGCAAGGGCTCTACCATGGTGCGAATCAAACGGTGAACCACAACGTCCATGTGCATTACCCAACGCCCCATGAAACTTATTCCAACCAACAGCAACAGCTTTTTGCGCTGCAGCAATCAAACATGGGGCTACAGCATCAGACCAATCAATACCAATTGGAGTCGCAACGACGGAGTCAGGAGGAAGCTGCGCTAAGGTTAACGTACCAGACAGCTTTTCAAAATGAACGTCATCTAGAACAGCAACGGATCGAAAATGCTCGCACGCTGGGAAGGCAGCAGCTCGAGCAAACTCGTGCCCAGGAACGGCAAGCCGTTGAGCAGGCCCGGCTACAAGAACAATTGAGCCTACAACAGCAACTGGATCAGACGCATGCGCGGATGAGTGAACAGTATACTGCACAAATGCAGCAAGAGCAAGCGGCTTTGCGGCAAACGATGGAACAAGAATTTCAGCAACGCCTGCGAGAAATGGAGCAAAACTTGGCCCTGGAAAGACAACAATGGGTGAGACAAATTGAACCAAATTCTGCTCCTGTTACCAGCCGTCCGCAAGGAGGACACAACAATGGAGGTGCGCCGCCGGACGAACCGCCTGTGGCACGATC
>NW_008580485.1:9016-9530 GCF_000520115.1 Aphanomyces invadans
TTTGGAGTTTCTAGAATTGGACGGTCAGTTGGATCTGAATCTGGTCGTCTGCGAGAAGGAGACGAGTATGCTGGGGTTCGGATCTGTCCACGTGATGGTGCATCGGCATTTGGTGTTACCTGTGGTCGATATTGACACACCTAAAGGTCCATTATCGTTGATCAACGTCCATGCCTGGGTCGAGGAAGAGGAGTTATCATGCACCATTACCTTTGGACGACCCATCATGGCTGAGTTGGGCTATGACCTGGACAAGATGCTCGTCGCCGCGAGGGCGAAACGCGCTACCTGGGATATGCATGCCACCCATGCGCAGGTTGGGGCTGGCTGTACTAGGGATCGGGAACCTTCTGCTTACCAGAAGTCGTTGCGGCTTCGTGACGAGACTGACGCTATTGACACCGACGGAGATGAATCCGACGACGACGTACCCAACGCGCTTGCGCCAACAGACGCAGAGGAGAAAGTTCGCAAGATTCTGGCCGCGAAGGTCCTCGTGGCTAGGGAAAACGGG
>NW_008580486.1:0-476 GCF_000520115.1 Aphanomyces invadans
TCTACAGGAAGCATGCAAAGCTTTCATCATTATTCAATTTGCCACCAACACAACATCTTCGTCTTAAACCTGCTCTCAGGCGGGGGGCTGCCAAGGCCATCAGCTACTCCATCCTACACCTCGGTTCCACTGTGGCATAGTCCAATTCAGGGAATCGACCGAGGCAATGGGTTAACGGAGTTCTTGTTGATGGAGTACAAAGGTTATCCTTTGCCTTGGTAGACTAGACTTTAAGAAATAAGTTTTGGCATTTGGATAGGTACACACTTTAAGAATTATGTTTGCCATTTGGATAAATACAGACTTTAAGAATACGTTTTGGAATTTCGATAAACACTGCATTTGGTCGACGGTGTAGGCAATTCGAATTTCCTTGTGCATGCTTTCAGAATTCTATACTTTTGACCATTATTGTTTTTTACATATATTTTCAAAAAAAATACGATGTTTTGACATGGTTTAATCAATTTGACGCA
>NW_008580486.1:9066-10160 GCF_000520115.1 Aphanomyces invadans
AGACTTTTTTCGACATGAAATACGAGACAGCAACTATTCAAGTGCGAGTGACGACGGGGACTGGCCTGCGGTAGGCTCCGAAAGCGGCGATGACTATGACTCGTCCTCCTCTGAGTCAAGTGCCGAGCCGACTTGTTCAGACACAGACACTTTCACAGTTCCTCACAACACTGCGACGGGGCTTTTGCGACGGAACCGCACGTTGACCCAGGAGGAGGTATCATTGTGATCATATTCGGTAACTTTCCCAGCTCAGAGTGTTGAGATAGGCAGCTCACACTGTCGCTCGCTATGTTTCGGAACTCAACCATGCTACTTTTATGTTGGTATCACATCTGCGGATGGTCCTACAGATCCCCCAGTCGTTTATTTGAACGTCCGGATTAAGTACTTCTGTGAATTCTTCGACCGTCAGGGCATTCAACCACAAAATTAATGTTTGAAGTTTGACTTGCACAGCTGTCGCATGTGGCTGGAAGTCACTGTGCAAGTCAAACGAGTAGACTAAAACTAAACATGAAAGTCTTTCGTTAATCCTTGGTCTCGTTGTCAAAGATAGAAAGGTCCACAAATGGAATTCTTGGGAAATGCACTTGCTTGAAACGCCGCTTGAGAGGCTCCTGGTCTTCAACGCGCATTTATCCATCGAATAGTTCGATGTCACAATAATTTTCCTCGGTCGAGTACGCCGGATCGAACCCCCCTTGACTTCGCGGGTAACGGTCCGCCTAGATCTTGAGTCCCTCGCCGTCATCTCGTTCTTGGGGGCGCATTCCTCGATCACGACTACTTCTTCGTCTTGGTAGCCGTCCCACCACTTGTTGAGCTACTTGGGAATGTGCTCGGGATAAAATCTCCCAGACCCGACGGGACTTGCCGGTTTCGTAGGGCCCCACCACCACTCATTGGAAATTTCGTCCAATATAGCGGATTGTCTTGTTCGCAGTCGGAGCAGTCTGTCACGGGGTTTTATGACAAGTTGATGGGTAGGCGCGGCGCGGGCAAACAAGGAGACTCAAACTCAGGTGCGGAGTTCGAGGCAAAATGTGAAGTCGAGTTAGTTAAAGGTGTGGTTGTAGCCGTAGTTCTAAGGC
>NW_008580487.1:0-2057 GCF_000520115.1 Aphanomyces invadans
TGGGGACAGGTTCGAATAAGTGCAGCATGATTTCCGGAGGGGGGTTGGCAACGTGCATGTCGTGTTGATATACCGGCAATTTGAGTATGCTTGAGGCCCACATGCGCCAGTTCGCCTCGTGCGACATGTACGTCATGCCCCACTTTTCTTTGAGTCGACGTATCATCTCGTTGTGGGCACTTTCTGCCGCAGCGCCGGCAGGGTCTTGAGCTTGGGGGAAAATGCACTGCTCTTGGAATGTTCGTTAAATGCTTAATTGCCGCGACCGCATCAGTTGACGATGCCTTGTCTGTACGCCCAACGCATTATATCGTACGCCCTGGATTGGAATCTCATTGCTTCATTCTTTGTTAGGAAGGCATGACGAGCCTTCATGTGGCGGCAGAATACGGCAATTTGAAAGTGGTCAACGTTTTGCTGGATCTTGTTAACGCAAACACATACGCTCGGACATCTTTAAGTCCTGCGTCGTCATGAATAACCACAGCGCACTCACTTAGTATAGGACGGAGCGACACCGTTGCATGCAACGCGTCTGCGTGGCAAGTTGGGCGTGGTGATGGCTCTTCTGCAGCGCGCACCGGACCAAGTCGACACCCGTTTACCGGTCCTTCATCGTCGATCACGTTGAGCCTGTCGCTGAACCGAGTTTCTCGCATAAGAACGGAGCAACTCCACTGCAGGTGGCGAGCCAACTTGGCCACATCGATATGGTGCGCTTGCTGCTGATGCAGTCAGCCACCGTGAACATGGCGATGCATGTACAGCTGAACTCCCCAACGACCGACGAGAGATGTTGCTCATGCGTGGCTACATCAGGACAGCGCGACACCTCTCCACTTGGCATCACAGATGGGGCATCTGGAGTAGTGCAATTGCTCTTGGACAAATCCTGAGGCCCAGAAGAAAGTACGATTGCCTCATGAGTGAACGACCTTGTGTATTTCGACTCTTGGCTCGGAATGGGTAGGACTGGTGGACACCGCGGGAGTTAGCACGGAGGCATGACCACGTGGCAATTATATAGACGGTCATGCTCATGGAAATGCACCGATGCCGACGGCGCAGACTGCTGTGATGCAGGAAAGGACGGCGTTGCCACGCATGGTGCGGACCCTCGCTGTTGCTTTGTTCATCAACAACCATGTTGATCAAGGCCAGGTGTTGTATCAAGCTGCTTCTAAGGGTACGTACAACTTGGACAGAGAGATGCTCGAAGACGGCGCCGAAGTCGATTGGAAATCTCAGGTACGTGCACGCATCTTGAAGCGACCGCGCTCAGACACTTTGCCCGTAGGGCGGCGCCACGCCACTGTACGCGGCTGCAATGAACGGACACACGAACGTAGTCATGTTGTGGGTGCTGTATGGCGCCGACTTGAATGCAAAGACCAAGGTGCGTGTCGACGGGTCGATGACCTTGCTCAATCCAAAGTCTTGCAATACCCATGTCTGTGGCGGTGGCCAAGGGACATGTGGACGTAGTGACTGTGTTGCAATGGCAGTCAAGCAAACCCTGGTGGGACAACTTCAAAGTTTTCGCACAGCGTTGGGTTGGAAGACTTACGATTCGAGCTGCGACGATCTGTGTGTATATATCGTGGGGCGCTGGAATGTGGCACAAGACCAAGGCAATCAATGTGTACATTAAACTACTTTTTGAGGCAGTCAACAAGCGGCTCGAGTTGCATGGGACAACCGTCGTGGTTGCTAAGTACATTTCGTCCACTCGCAACCAGCCCGCCTTCAGTGGGGCGAAGCAATATATCGCAGACGAAATTGCCAAAACTGCTTGGTCCCGGACGACCGACCAACCGCAGCTCGGCGCACGTGCTCATGCAGATGTAGAACCCGCCGATGATCATCGATTGCGTCCATGAGTTGCATGCAAATCGCTCGCGATGTGGCGAAAAAATGGCATGGGGAGTGAGTGTTTATGCACGAATCAAACCCGACGCTGCTTTCATCCTGAATGAGCATGCGGACGACTCCTTGGCCGGTGTAATTTCCCTTGCGCGATGAAAGGTCTCAACATTGTCTGTCGGTATGGCCTGTGG
>NW_008580488.1:0-3482 GCF_000520115.1 Aphanomyces invadans
TTGAAGGAGGCAATGATGCCTGCGTCTTGAGGCTGCAGGTGAGCAGTTGTATTCTTCGGGAGCATCTTGACCTTGACATTTGATAGATGCACATCTTCGTCCACTTTGTGGGACGGCGCGTTGTCGACCAACATGAGGATGTTGCGACCCTCGGTAGCCATGCGGTCATCCAGGTTGCGCAAGTACGAGGTGAAGAGACTACTGTTCATCCAGGCTTTCTTGCTTGACATGTAGTTAAAGCCCAAAGCACTTGCGGGAGCACCATTGAAGCAGCGTGGACGGGCAGCCGACCCGATGAACAATGGGTCAACAACGTCGGATCCGTCGGCGTTTGTGGTAAGCGCAATCGTGATCCTGTCCTTTGACTTCTTTGTTCCAGGCACACGGCTTCGGGTGATAGAACGGTGAGGAGACATGCGATAAAAGAAAGCGGTCTCATCCACGTTGTAGACTTCGCTTGCGTTGAAGCCTCTGGTGATGTTGCGGACGGCGACACGACGAACGCTACTGCTTCGGGTGGAACTGACGCTGCCTCGCCGTGTTGGATCTTGCTGGTAAAGCCATGACGACGTTGAAACTTGTATAACCATCCCTTAGAGAAGCACAGTCTTTGGTCAAGCGGTACTTGAAGCTGGCCGCAGACGCTTGTCGCTTGCTTGCGAATGAGCTCGCCGGTCAAGCACACGCCGAGTTCTTCGCATTGGAGAACCCGCTGTGCGACGGATTGTTCGACCTCGGGCATCATCACAGAACGATCAGCGCTTCTCGCCTTGTTGTCCGCTCGCTTATATTGCGTGGCGTGCCGTTTAAGAGCATTACAGATCGTTGATTTAGTTGGTGTGCTTGTAAGCATTAAGGCTTCTTTTGCCCATTTGGCTAGCTCGGTGTGTGTTGAGGATGGATGTTGCATATGATGCACATACAGCTCATGCTTCTCACTCAAAGTCATGCGCACCTTCATCTTCGACAAATGTCAATAATTGCGTTGTTCCAACATCCTTGATGTTTGAAAATTCAAACTGACTTTGAGATGTGATATATAGAGTTTCAGAATTCATTTGCTTTGACCCGTTTCGATTAGGGGGGGATATCAGTAGGTTTTATCAACTTCTCCTAAATGTAAAGAAATGGTCACCTTTTGTTGACGAATCTCCTCATAGAGTCATTCAAACAGTTCATAAATAAGGATTTATCCTTTTTGACTTTAGGAAATCGTTTCGACGCATTCGGAAATGATTGGCAATTATTCGAAAAGGTCAAACCCGTTTGAGGAAATACGTCGACATATTCAATCTAAGAACATTCTTCATAAATCTTTCGTGGATTGTAAACACGTTATATTTTCGCCAGTCATTAAGATTCTGAGTTCGAGGTTTAACACATTGACCAATAACGTTAACAATATTTGTTGCTCAATAGAGCACGAAATCAAAAACGCAAGGATTTCCAAAGTGAGGATGATCTCTCTTGTATGGTGGGTTGCAAAGAATACAAGATCATCAATAATCTTCTGCAAAGTTCATACCTGAAAGGCTCTGTGAAAGACAATTGAGAGAGTTGCAGCGCCGCAGCTGAATTATTTCCAAAATGCCTTGGTCTCGAATCAAATACCCTGAATTGATCATTTCATCCCGAACGAACCAAATAAAATATAGATTTAATTTATACTAGGTATTTATATGCAAAAAATATTTTTGGGTATACAATTAACAAGTATAATAGATAGAAGTATACTTATCGGCGGGCGATCAACGCAGGCGAAGAAAAGGACACCCGAGCGGCAAAACCAGATCGCAAAGACTCAGTTGCCAACCTCTCAGCGCGGCGAACTGCGTAACGACGTTGAACAGCAGCGCGCTTGGTGTTGTTCTCTTCGACCATGCGACCGTAACGAGCCAACACAGCGCGGTACTGATGCTGATCATCTTGACGTAGTGGCATCAGCGCAAGATGGAAGTTGGTCAATGTAAAGGTGAGACGCTGGATGGCATCATAACTCTTGGTTCCCACTCGTACGTTGCGTAGGATATTTTCCAGAGAAGGCAAACACGTCCAAAAAAGTTCTACACGATAACTCGGTTGCAGGAGATGTTGGCGTTGCGGTCGAGGTCAGCACGATCGAGGGTGCCGTTTGTTGGTCGCTTATTGGGGTGGATTGCTCGGGCGGACGATGTTAGGCCACAACAACCCTTTTCAACCAGCACAGCACACGACGAAGGGAAGTCTTGGAACAGTTCCTCGTTGTCATTGATCAGTGACTCATTGCCAGACTTTTGTAGGGCTGTAAATTGGACATTAAGGCGATCGCGAATCATCGTGATGTCCGATACAGAATTTGGTTCGTGAGAACTCATGTCGACCAAAAGGCCTTCAGGTGAGACCGACGGCTCGATCTTAAGGCCGTACAATTTGTGCTTACCGCTAAAGTAGTGCTTTTACTCACCAAATCTTCCTAACGGACGGTGTGATGGCTGAAACTTCAAGTCAGTAGCATACTTCGCGTACGGGTACGAACGGAACACACAACCTTTGTCGCGAAGTTCCGTCATCTTTGGCATGGTTAAGAAATGCTCGTACAAGACAGGTTGGACTGTGTGGACGACGCGCATGACCATCTTCTCCATCGTAGGTGCTTTCGTGCCAAAGTCGAGTGCGTGCTTCTCCCACGACATGTAGTGCTTCAAGACGACAAGAGTGACAAGAAGGCATCTTTGGGCGTTGTATTGGCCAATCTGCCCCGGCCGTCGTTCGACCGCGATGACAAGGATGTTTCGATTACGGACCAAATGGTTTCAAATTCATTAGGACTGAAGTTGGTTAAAACGCGAAATCCCTCGTCACCGCTGTCTTCAATGGCTTTGTCCATTATTTGGTGTGGGTAGTCGGTTCCTTCCTCGGCTTCGTCGATCTCACGACCGAACTCAGTGAGGCCCTCTTCAAGGAAGAGACGGCCGGATGCGTTCTGAGCGTTTAGTCGCTCAAGCAAGGACGTGAAGTTGGTGCGCACCATAAAGCAGATTGATTTGTGTGTATTCTTAAAGCAATGGAAGTGGACACCTTGTTTGGTTGGTTGGCTGAGACACGTTTATCCCTCTATATTTGAGTATTTGCATGTTTACCATGAGTAATGATCATATTGTTGATCACTTCCAATTTTTCTCGATATATTCGAGGGGAATCGATCTTTGTGGTTTGACTTACCCCCATCTGTCTATACTTGATCGATTTATTCGTTTTTTCCAGTGTATCAAAAGGTATTTTCTTTATACTGGGGTTACTGGGGTTTGTGATCAGCCATTGTGTTTTTGACTCAAAGGCCTAATAGTAGTGATATTGTTCTTCGCGGCCAATACAGTATGCCCTCAGTAGTATTGTTAATAATTGATACGTCATTATATTGTTGACGACCTCTGGTCTCAAGGAGGCAAGGGACGTGACCAGAAGAGCTAAGCTGTCGAGTGCCGGCGTCAGTTTCTTCCATT
>NW_008580489.1:0-694 GCF_000520115.1 Aphanomyces invadans
CTGTCGCACGGGTGCTTGTGGACCCGTAGTTGTAGCCTTTAGCTTCATAAAGTATTCATGGCATTTTACAACCAAGTACTTTTCGGCTGCTGAGAACTGGTGTTTTTTCTTCATAACTCGTCGCACACTGATGCTAAATGTGTCCTGAAGTGTGCTAAATACTGCTACTCTCACAGCCTACACGCCACTCATCTTAATATCTTGATATTCGTATTCTATCATATTTAAATTACAATTCGTATTGCCCGTGCGCGATCTCATTTGGCCCCGACAATAGTTGGTGGCAAAATCAAAAATGAGGAATAAATTTCACGAAACCTGGTGGCATCATTAAACGCCTTGTCTCATTGGTGCCTCGTCCCATTAACATCTCGTCCCGTGTTTCAGGAATTTCCTCAAGCACTACTCTCACAAGTATTACCTCTTCACACTTTATAATTCTCTAATTTTTGATAGTTCTCATGAAGGTGCCGAATCAAAATCACCAATTTTGGTATGGAATAACCAAGTTAAAAAGTGGCCGATCATTGGTTCGCATTGTTTTTTGTCACGAATTCAAAAATTCCCTCAATCACGTAGTACTGTCTAAACTGATTTATTCGCATATCACGTTAAAAACTGCAGGTTTAAGTCATTGGCCATCAACCACCAAACCTCGAACTTCGCGCTCAAAATCGACATCGCATTGCCACCA
>NW_008580489.1:8320-9792 GCF_000520115.1 Aphanomyces invadans
TATTTCAACAAGGGAAAGCTAATGCACGGTGCCATGACCAAAGTTGCACTCCAGCTCGCAATCACGCGCCAAACAGTTGTCCACGTATGGCGGACGTTTCGCAACCGTGGCAGCATCAAGTCGAGTAAGGCAGGCAGGGTCGGCAAGAAGATCGTGCAAACAGCCAACGAAATCCAAGACCTCAGTCGCGCGGTACCTGACGACAGACGCTCGACCATGCGAGACCTCTCGGCTGCAACTGGATTGTCCATGGGAACACTGAGCTGCCATCTCAAGAATGGAACCATTCAACGACACTCGTCCCGAATCAAACCTCTCCTGTCGAATGAGAACAAGCTGGAGCACCTCCCAACTTGGATCTCCTCTGGAATGTCGTCCACCTGGACGAAAAGTGGTTCAATGCTGACAAGGACCGACGCAAGCATTACCTGGTGCCAGGTGAGCTTCCTCGACCGCGTGCATGGAAAAGCAAGCGATTCAAACCAAGGGTCATGTTCCTCGCTGCCGTAGCACGCCCAAGATTCGACGATATCCGGGGGACCATGTTTGATGGAAAGATTGGCATGTGGCCATTTGTGTCTCTCTCCCCTGCGGCGCGATCGTCACGCAACCGTCCTGCCGGAACTATGGTGACCAAGTTGGTGAATGTCAATGCCAAGGTGTACTGTGATTTCATCGTGAGCAAGGTGGTTCCTGCCATCAAAGCGACTTTTTCGAGCGGGATCAAGCGGGTCGTTCTTCAACACGACAATGCCACCCCGCATGGGTCCATCACGGACGACGTTCTTGAGAGCGTTTCTACAGATGGCTGGTCTTTTGTTATCCGTCGTCAGCAGCCAAATAGTCCTGACCTGAATGTGCTCGATCTAGGATTTTTCGCTTCGATCCAGTCTCTTCAGTACAAGGAAGAGAGTCGTTCAGTTGATGACGTTATTCGTTCTACTCTTGCGGCATTCGAGATGCTGAGCTACGAGAAGCTCGAAGATGTCTTTCTCACTCTACAGGCGGTCATGAGACTAATTCTCGAGCTTGATGGAGGCAACAACTACTCTCTGCCTCACCTCAAGAAGTCATCCTTGCGACGCACTGGTCTGCTGTTGTAGAATGTTCAATGCCCTGTTGAGTTGGATTTTTAGCCAATGAATACATAGATTTTTCTTCTCGACCAATTAAATTCATTTGTTCACAGTAATGTGGAAAAATTGGATTTTGTATTTGTTAACAGTAATGTGGGACAGAGGAAGTATAAGTTTTCACCAAAAATTATTTTGAGTTCAATACACTCAGAAGATGAGTCAGTGGTGAACTCGTCGAAGTCATCGATGCCAATTTGCAGATATTCGAACACATTGCACAGTATCACTTCATTCGACACCAGAACGGATTCCATCTTGGCGCTGTGAAGGACACGAGCGGATACGACAACGTCGAGCGGACGCAGTAATTCTTCGGGCAGTCGACATTGGCCTCTT
>NW_008580490.1:0-712 GCF_000520115.1 Aphanomyces invadans
TTCGTTTACCATGTAGGACATGAGCAGGGATGTTCTACAAAGGCATTTTGATTGTGTCCCTAACAGGGCAGTCGTACTTCCTTCGGGTGTGAAAATGCGTGTCCATCGACGATGTACATCGTATTTCTAGTGTTAAATATGACTATGTAGATCGTCCAATATTTGATGCACAAGGTGGTAGGGAACACCTTAATAAAATTCGATTTAACATTTGACGCACAGGTTGCAATGTACGATGTGGGGTCTCTCAACTTGGTACTCCGAGCAGAAACATTGTTTGTAAAACGAGATCTTCCCCAGTTTCGGTCACGCGAACGACCAGGTCTTCCTCGAACCAAAGTTGTTCCAGTAGGCCTTGATGTTTGTTAGTTGGACTGGTGAATAGGCATGATCGATGCATCAACCCAACGAGCACCAAAGCCAAAGCGATCGTTCCGGAGGGGTTCCTCTCACGCTTGATGGCGTCGCCCGAGTGACGTACAAAGTTATCCCCTTGAAACGTCGCTTCGTCCACGTTCAGGTCCGGATTCGGATTGTCGCGCATCGAACGGGTCTTGGGGTCGTAGAACGCCGAGTTTGGGTAAACCAAACAAAGTTAGCACTTGGCAAGAACGGCAACAACGCAAAACTGCCACCTCTTTTGACATCCATGCGATTTCGAATCAAACCAGCTCATACCACTTCTCTCACACACCTCGTGTGTACAACTTTC
>NW_008580490.1:10613-11096 GCF_000520115.1 Aphanomyces invadans
CCCCGCTAGTTTTTCGTCGGCGTAAACGTTAGGTTCCAGGAACACTCGAATTCCCTTGTCATGCATGAGCCATGAAACCACATCCCGCATTGCTCTGGCGATGTCGTGCGTCATACACTCAATGGATTGCCCACGAGTTGGCGCTAGAGAGTCCAAGATGGGCATCCATTGCCCATCTTGAACACTCCATGCGTTGGAGCCATTCTTTGCTCCAACGCATGTCAACAATATAGTCGAGGACGCATATCTAGAGTCCAAGTGGATACATGACGCTCCAGGACTCGATGGGGAAGTGTAGCCCACGATACAGCATTTTGAGAGCGTCCGTCCAGGTGTGTGCCGCCCAAGAATCAAAAATGCACGATGAATAGATGAAGGTTGTCTTTGATTCGTTTACCATGTAGGACATGAGCAGGGATGTTCTACAAAGGCATTTTGATTGTGTCCCTAACAGGGCAGTCGTACTTCCTTCGGGTGTGAAAA
>NW_008580490.1:23006-24776 GCF_000520115.1 Aphanomyces invadans
TATACTCGTACTCGGTCTATGTATTCACTACCCCTGATCAAGGCATTGATGGCAGCAGCGTTCGGGGAGACGTCATGGACGCCCTTGGGTTGGTGCCCCACGACGCGGAGGTGTGGAAGAAGGCGCAGATCATTCAGAAGGTGTCGGACACGCAAGTGGAAGTGCGGTACGTCGCGGACGGTGCCGAGTACGACCCGGAGGACGGCTACTTTGCCTTGATTAAAACGATACGTGCCCACATAAAGTTTTGTTTTACGACTTGCGTCCACCAACGATCGATTCACGCAACGACACAGACTGTCGAGACGAGGTGCGCGGAGACTGCATATCCGATGACGACGCGACGGTTGACACCATGCTGTCTCCCACATCTGTACTACAGTACGCACCGACATGGAGTCTCGTTCAGCGCAAGACGAGCTCCGCGTGCGGCACTTGTACACATACTTGTCCTGGTCGACGCGGACGCCCCACGGCAAGCAGTCCGTGTTGGTCGCCGCTTCAAGGAACTGGTTCAGCTTGCCGATACGTTCTTGGATCGATCTGTCCGACCCAAACAGTTGCTTGTTGGGCAAGTCCGGGATGTCCTTGCGGCGGAACCCGTTCTTGGTTTGGAGCGTCGCCCCAAATATTCGAAACGTCTTGTATCGATGCCACTGTCGAGTACAAGCACCAGATCGAAACCAACAACCGCGGCACACTGTTCGTGTGGAGTGGGTTGTTGGTTTCGATCTGGAGCTTGTACTCGAAAAACTGCCGGCCTTCGCGGAATGTCAACCGACTGTCGACAACCTTGGCCGACACCAACTACACTTCCTGCGCCCACACCAGCTTGCTCTGCAACGTAAGCACTTGGTACTTGAGCCGTTCGGTTTCGCGCAGCAGTTCGGTGCCGGCGTGTTCGACGATATACGCCGCCATGTTGGCCGCAGCGCCTCGTTCTCGGCTTGGATGACTCGATTGTGCGTGAGTGCCGCCATGGCGGCCTTTTGGGTCTCCACAACGGCGGCTTCGGCGACACGGGCGGCCGCAGACGCCAGAATGTTCTGCGACCCTGAAGACATGCGCTCTCCGTCGCTGCCTTCGGAGCTGGTGTCGACTGGCTCATCTTCATCTGCTTGGTTTGATTGGAGGCGTGAAGCGTCGGCTTTGTGCAGGGCCCGAACCTTTTCTTGTCTTCTGACCTTGCAGCCGCTTCCGCTGCTGCTTTCGCATTTGCATGGGTCTTGGCCTCGGGGACGCGCTGGCGTTCCTTAGCCAACGCGACACGGAACTTGCGGCCGGCCACCCACCCGCGAACGCGGGTCTGAAACAAGATCGTACCTGGGTGTTGTCTTGCGCCGGTGTTCGTGACCGACGGCTTGCCGTGTTCACAACGGCGACCTCGATGACAAATCCAAAAGTGACTTCATTACCAAGCTACCTCCCTCACTTCGCAGTCAGTAGTGCCGTCCCCTACTTACACACTCAATGCAGTACAGCATCCGGACGCTAGGACCCTGGAACATAATCCTGTCATCCTGGCAAACCAGGACCATTGCTCGGCTGCACACACATTCGCACGTGCAGTCAACATCGAGGCCAAGCCGAGAACACTGGGTCCGCAAGACAACGGCGCGCTGGTCTTCCAAATGCTGCAACAGCCAGGAGCTAAAGTACACTTTGGACTTACCGATGGCTGAATTGTCCGTGGCGGAGTTGCAGCTTCTTCAACACGGCAGGCTCGTGCAAGTGGTTAAGGATGCGCATGTCCTCCACGCCGAGCTTTTC
>NW_008580491.1:0-1985 GCF_000520115.1 Aphanomyces invadans
GATAACACCAATTCATCCGTAAATACGTATCCGGAAGCCAGTACTGATATCCCCAGTCTTGGCTTTATACGGACAATGCAATAATATAAACGCTAAAATGCGATTAAATCGGTGTTTAAACGTTATAATAATATTCATTTTTACATATAATAATAAAATCCATATGTTTTATAAAGCGAAAAGTTGCAAAATATGCCGCCAGGCCCGGCCCGCCGACCACATATTGTCCGGACGTTATCAAGTGCTCTAGGCCAGGTGTACGCAGGAGTCATCAGCCACGAAACTGACGGCCCTTCGTGGCGTCAAGGTTGACCAGATCGATATTTTCAAGGCGCCTACTTGCCAGTGTCATTTTGCAGTCATAAGGTGATCGCGACGGTTCACACCTGCTCATGTTTTGGCACTCAGCGCTGTTTAGTGATTCTGACTCAGAATGAGTCGGGCAGGCAGACGCCCTCGAAGAGGCCTACCAGTTCTACCTTGATGCCTCGGAGGCCCTTGAGCTTCGCAGCCGTAGGCTCCTGCGGCCAGTTGGGCACATTCTCCTTCGGCCACGAAGGGCGAATTTGGCCATGATCGAGGATCTCCTCCACTAGACTGTCATCATCCGACTGATTGGCGCCGCTGCCACTGCTGAGAATCTGGCTACACTCGAAGAGAATATGATCTCCGCGTTCTTCGGGCTCGACGTCATCCGCGTCGGAATCCATCGGTTCGTGAGCGTCGAGGTCGTCGTCCTGCTCCGCTTACACATGACCGACCACATGGCCCTCGGTTGCATCGACGATGCGCCCAGGCGTCGCCGTGCGGAAATCGACCAGACGCTTGATCTTCCAGGTTTCGACGAAGGAAGCCGGCAGGCTATTCTCCGCCATGAACTCCAGGATCAAGCGTTGAAAACGGTCTTTCTGGTCGTCGATGATGGGCGGCACGATGTACCGCGACATGGATTGTTGGCGAGAACGTTTCATTGATGACTGTGAGTGTGTCGGACTGAGATGCGGCGACCCGCTGCTACCAGATCGCATCGCACAACTCTGGCTGTATGATGGCGCTGTATCGCGCAACGGTGCAAACATGCATTTGCGGAGGTGCGCTTCCATCGCGTTCTCTTCCGCACGGATGTCGGCGGGCTCGCCAGCGTTCGGATTGCCCGAATTAAATGCACGCATTTCAGAAACGCTTGCGTTTTGTTGACCATGCGGCCTGTGTTCGTGAAGTGTTACCGCGCGCTGCACGGTTTCCGACCGATAGGATGTGGCATCCGTATGATGTGGAGGAAGGACCGACGGAGTGACACTGATAATGCAAGGACAGCATCAGTGGGGCGCGGAGTCGGATACTGAAGAAATCATACCGCCCGTTGTAGGGATCGCCCAGACTCCGTGACTCGCAAAGCCGTAATAACTCCCGTTTAAATAGCAGGAAGTAAAAAAACGTTTAAATAGCACTAATAAAAACGTTTAAACAAAATTTAAATGCAAATACGTTTTATTATTTAAACATTTTAATTGTCCGTGCTAATAACACTAACTTCCCCCGCTGTTCGAACGGGGTGAATTTGCTAATTTCTACTACTTCTGTCCAGGGATGATTGCGACTTGAAATTCGATAGACTTAAACATATTGGATTCTGTATCCATTCCACACTACTGAATCTGAAAATCCAAAAAATACACGACTGTATAAACTTATGACAATGAATGTGAGGGGGATTTCCAAACTTTCGAACACATTCACGTACTACTACTGTACGCAGTACTATTCAAACTTCGATGGATTTTATCTTGCCGGATTGGTAGAATTTTGGGCGAATACTTTTGATGTCATGTAGAACATACAGCTTTGGTCGTGGATGTAGCTCGCAATGGCCGCGCGATGGCCTCGTCACTTAGCTCGCCACTGTCGCCTCCGCAGCGCCTGCTGGATGCGTCCTTCTCTTGAACTGACGTGTTTCGTAGGTCGGCGTGCCAGTTGAGGAAGAC
>NW_008580492.1:0-2030 GCF_000520115.1 Aphanomyces invadans
TTACAGTCGCCCTTCGCGCTTACGCTTTCTAACCTCGCTCAAGGTATTGCTGTACGAGCTTGTATGACCCTCATACGCTAACTCAAACATATCATAACTAGAGTACTTTGAAAATGCCTTGGAAAGCGTCAAGCGCTCAGAGAACTTGCGTCGGTCCGAGCGGATCATTTGTTTCGTGAAGGCCCGCAGCGGCTGGAACAAACCCGATTGCGGATCCCCGGTAAACCATTGTTCCCATGCATCCTTGGCTGATCGTGCTGTTGGTATGGTAGCGTGAGAAACAATGACATCAAGGGTTGTTTGCCGTTGGGGCTTTGCGGCGATTTTGGTGGGCAATGCCTTTGCTGCTGAGATGGCGGTGTGCTTGTTCGTTGAGCTTGCCGATGGTACGTTCGTGTCTGTCGCAAGCAATCCTTTGATAATAGTACTGCACAGTTCTTGAGCGTCGATTGCATTGACGTTCGTAGCTTGGCTCGCAGAGTTGACACGCAATAAATTCCGCGGGTCGATTTCATTTGATATGCTCCTTGTAATGAGATATTCGCAGCATGTTTTAGCATCTTCCCATCGACACCACGCCATTAATTCACGAAAATTGAAGCGCCGCTCAGGCGATTCAAACACGCGATAGAAGCTTCCACCGCGACGCATGCTGTGCAACGTGATTCCTATGCGATGACAATATAATATGAACGATAATTATATAGAAAGTCAATTATTTCCAACAAATTCAAAATAAATAATCATTCAATTGAAATACATACTCAATCCAAAATTGCCCATGCATATATAAATACACAACTAATTTACCTGTTGGTAGCTCAGACGACTTTTGGACAGCATCTTTGAGGTACAATCGGACTTGGTTTTGATCGAGCGGCTTGTACCAGTTGAGTTTTGGAACACCGTTTGCCTCAATCGTGTGAGCAGGAAAGACAACAGCCTTGGTCGAAAGGTTGGGACTCGCTCGTTTGACAAGACCGACGTAGTCTGCAAACAGACCACACACTCGCAGACAGGGAAAGGACTTCTCGTCCACCAAATGATAAACTTGACAATCGCTCTGCACGCTCGCCTTCTTGTGCCAGCGCAATCGAATGGAGACATATTGGCTGTCCCCGTCGCGCATCAACGACACATCATCCCAGGAAAGGTTGAGCATCTCACTGATACGAAAACAACCCAGATAGCTCGCAGAGAAAAGAAATCGGTGCATGGCACCAACAAATATGTGACATGTGGAAAATGAATTTCCAGACATGACAGCTCGAACACCGTGAGCGGGTGCGCTTTGTTCTCGTCGCCAATGTTGCTTCTTTTGTTGTATTTCTGCAATCCGACGACATGTTGCTTTGACTCGATAGCGCGCGCTGGGTTGGGTTCAACATTCAGATCGTGGAAATATGCGACCAAAACAGTTTTGGCTGAATCCACTGTGCGGGCAGTCTTGCCCAGGCTCTACAGGTGGTGAAAAAAGTCTGTGCAGACACTTGGCGAAGCTGTGTGTGGGTCGACCCCAGGGAGTTGATTGCAGTAATCGATGAACTGCTTCTGGTATGTTTTGTACGTTCGCAACGTAGACTCGGAACGGAATGATCCTTGGATTGTTGCTTTCGACGGCACTGCTGGGGCGTTCATGTTGTGGAATGACAGAGCCGTCCTCCACAAGATGAAACCCCTGAAACCCCTGGGTTCTATTTCAGCCAATTAAATTCATAACCGTCATGTCTCGTCCAATCGGTGTACAGTGAACCGGGAAAAAACTCGCAAGCGTTGTACTTGCGAGTATTTTGAAGTTTGTATGTGTCGAGTACACCTACGGTAGGTGAGTTAAAAAATATAATGGATGATGGTACCCATCGAATTCTGACTTGAGGCCACTGATTGGCCAAGACAATAACGCCCACCGTCACGACGGTTTCATCAACGCCTGCACATTCAGAAAATATGCAATTTTTATTATTGACCAGGGCAAGGATCGAACCCTCTGCCAACTGAAATGACCAGTAC
The DNA here is from genome assembly GCF_000520115.1 of Aphanomyces invadans. NCBI lineage: Eukaryota > Oomycota > Saprolegniomycetes > Saprolegniales > Verrucalvaceae > Aphanomyces > Aphanomyces invadans. The sequence continues at coordinate 2,011 of NW_008580492.1, forward strand.
CCTCATTGTGCAAGCAACGA
>NW_008580493.1:0-1203 GCF_000520115.1 Aphanomyces invadans
ATTTTTACTTGACTTGTAGATGAAGCCAAGTTCTTCGGCAGACTGGCCAAGGAAGCAACGTGGGTTGGCAGCGGTGCCGATGAACAAAGGATCGATGCGGTCAGTGCTGGCGCCATTCGTCGTTACCGCAATCGTTATTCGCTTTTTGGATTTCTTCGTTCCAGGTACGCGGCTGCGAGTGATCGACCGATGTGGCGACAAGCAGTAGAAAAAGGACGTTTCGTCCATGTTGAGGACATTTTGAGGTGAATAACCTGCTGTCATGTCTAGGACCTGGTTTCGACCGACACGAGCGGTTTCTCTGGGCGTCGATCCTGCCTCTCCATGTTGGACCCTGCTCTTGAAACCGTGCTTGCGTTGGAATTTGAAAAGCCAGCCCTTTGAAAAGGCGAGTGTCCGTGCCGTAGGGTTGCCAAGTTCAACGCAAAAAAGCCTTTGCCTCGTTGCGGATGAGCTCTTCGGTTATGCACACGCCCAATTCCTCGCAGCGACTGACCCAATCAACAAGCTTTTGTTCCACCTCCGGTAATGCAACGCGTTGTTCCTTTGTGCGTTGTCCTTTGTAGGCCCATTGACTTTCAGTTTTGTATGTCTTGAGAATGAGTCCGATGGACGATTTTGAGGGAGTAGATGCGAGGCCAAAAGCTTCTTTAGCCCATAGCGCAAGTGCTGAATACGATGCATTACTGTCGCTTAAATGCTTTGCGTACAGCTCGTGCTTCTCGACTAGGGTTATCCGCTGCTTCAACTTGAAATGGATTTGCAACAATAGAATGCGTTCAAATAATTGAAAAACCTTCAAAAGCAATGAATATAAAATTCATAAAATTATAAAGTAAGGTCCGTTCGATTAGCGGGGGGAAATCAGTACAGTGGTTTTCTATGTAAAACATACATCTTTAATAAAAGCATACTACCTCTGACTGGTAATAACTGCAGGCGGTGACAAATGTGTTGATAAAGTTATCGGATTGGGCTAAAAATTAGTGGATAGAAATCTACGAACCAAGACGATTCTCGTCATATTTTTGCGGAAATTTATTTGCACAACTGCACTTGCTATGTCGATGACAAGTCGCCATACAAAAACCAAGATAAACCTGACCAATGAGGCAGTAGCGATCAAGTGTTGTGCCGAGCTTGAGGAGCCTTGCAATGCTGGATTCGGTTGTTATTGGTCAATCAACCAATAACAACCGTTTC
>NW_008580493.1:9598-10341 GCF_000520115.1 Aphanomyces invadans
TCAAATACATATGGATCCCACTGAAATTGAAGTTGTCGTGGGAGTAGCGGCTGAAAAGTCCAGGCAATTTGTCAGTTACAGTCAACTTGATAAAAACTCAACAGAGTGGTACTCCTGTTTATATGGAAATTTGTATGCAGAGGGTTGTAGTAGATTTAGAAATGCTTTTACACTTGAAGTTGTAAAAGAGTGCGTGCTACTTGTGTAGCTGTTTTGATTCGCCCAAGCAGGACAAAATATATTCAAAATAACTGCTTGTCCAGCCGCTGATCGGCTTCCATAAAGTCACATATACCCTGGACGACACGAATTGGTACGAGTAAGCGCTGCCATCGTTCGCCTCACAAAATGCGATGCAGGCGTGGCAAAGAGACAATTCGAAGAACCATGTGCGCAAGGAGGCGTCCATCTGCCACATGCTCACGTTCAACAGTGCCAAGAAGCGCATGTCGGTGGTCGTGTCGCTGTCCGCGACGAGATGCCGCATCTTCTCCAAGGGTGCGAGTGAGATCGTGTTAGAGCTGTGCACGTCGCAGCTCCACTTAGACGGGTCCACGGCCGCGTTCCCCGCCGCCGAACGCAACGCCGTCAACGCCAATATCATCGACAAGTACACGTCGCAGGAGTACCGCACGCTGTGTCTGGCGTTCCGAGACGTGGACGCATCGCCCGATGCAGTCAAGACGTGGCCCGATGAAGATGTCGAAAGGGACCTCACGTATACCTGCATCGTCGGGACTGAA
>NW_008580494.1:0-2027 GCF_000520115.1 Aphanomyces invadans
GGGTTTTACATCATGGAACGCGTCATTTTTGGCTTGCACAAGAACAATTTTGCGTTGGAAACCGAAGTGGAAGCTGGCTACGAAAAAACCGACACCCCCGCTGAAAAGGACGCCGAGCCGTTGGCCGAGAACGCGATCGCGGCGCTTGAAGCGCATGATCGGGACGCTGCTACGTACCGCCTGCCCGGTGTGTACCCCAAGGTCGCTGCCTTGCGCATTGTCATTGTCGTCGCCACCGTCGCGATCGCGTGCGCGTGGGAAGAGCGCCTCCTCGACTTGTTGGACTTTACCGGTGCCTCGTCGATTGCTGTGTCATGCATGATCATGCCGATCGTGTTTTACTTGAAGCAATTTGGCAACCGTATCGGTGTCGTCGAGAAGATCTGGGCATACTTTGCCGTCATCGTGTCGCTCGTGCTGGGTGCGTACGTCACGTACATTTCGGCCGACCCGCTGTTCAACCCGCCGTCGGGTCCGGCCCCCAAGCCCACGTGGGACAACATTAAGTTTCCTTTCTGCCCTGCCGACTCGAGTTACGCTCGCATCACGTTCACCAACGTGTCGTACCACCAAAACTTGACCTCCTTGGCCATCTAAGCCAAACATCCCGTGCGTGTGCTCGTGTCGTGGTAATCTAATGCATTCACTATTCAATCGACGACACGCTGTTGTCTTTCACACGGAAGCGCGGCAACGGGACTCGCGACTCCTTACTGCTGACCTCGATGACGAGACTCTGTCGAACCCAGTGCTCACCTCCACTGTCGCGCCACGTGGAATCGACAACGGGTGTGTGTGTGGGTGGGTGGGGTGTGTGTTGATTCGATGATGGATGGGCTGGACATGGTCGCCAGCAAGTAATGGTAGGTACCTGCCATCGCTGCCCTCGGCCATGTCGCCATTCGTTGTTGTTGAAGTGGGTCGTCTATTAAAATAGATACGTAAATCTACGCTAAATAAAATTGTCGGACTATCTTCGTTGTGTAGGCGTGCTGGTTGTGAGCATGATCTAGACCGGCGGAGGCAGGAGCGCGATCCGCGGAACAAGGTGCTGGCGCGGCCCCTCGTGTTGGGCGAGGAGCCGGAGAAGGCGACGGAGAGCCATCTGCCCGGGCTCTTGAACGAGGCTGTGGTGCAAGTGCATTTGAGCGGCACGCGCCGCAAATGTCGCCATTCGTTGCAGTGGACATTTGAAATTTGTGCACCACCAGCCAGAGGTTGGAATAGTAAATGCGGTGTGATCGAACTGCTTTGACTGATGCGTTCAAAATATTCCCTAGCCTGTTAAGCTCGATATTTTCAAATAATTGATACATACAAAGACACAGTTCGTACATTATTACGTGTTCGAGGTCGGAACACCGTGAACCCGTGTCGAAGACTTGGCGGACGAGTCCAAAGTGTGTGTCGAAGTTGCCTTTCGTCCTTCTGCGTCAAATTTCGATGCTATCGCCTTGGGCAGGAGCAACCTTTCACCGTGCAAAGGCTCCACGCTACGATTGGAAACATCGTGAGACGCAGTACGAACATGCCACGCCGCGCGTGACGGATAAAGCGATCGACGACCAAACAAACCGACCACATCTGAAGAGACCATACTAACACGAATCTGGTTCGTTTCACACTGGAATGGTTCTCCTCACAACAGAATAGATTTCACTGAAAACCACGCAAACTTATCACGTCGTAAAGGTCTCGAGCACTGGGAAAATCCCAAACGCCACTTTACCATCCTCACCTGGACCTACAGTGAACCCCTGAAAAAGCCAACATGCAAAATGCATGGAGGAAGAATAAAATCAAAATTTCGTGAATTAGTCCAACTTGATTGGCTAGAACTAGAATAATTTCAGTCAGTCAAAGACAGGTATCATTGTATCTGCACTGCAATGGGTCATCCTTGCCATGCTGGCCATGCAGCTGCACGTCACGATTGCGTACGCTGTCATCATGACCCCTGGGTTTTACATCATGGAACGCGTCATTTTTGGCTTGCACAAGAACAATTTTGCGTTGGAAACCGAAGT
>NW_008580495.1:0-1478 GCF_000520115.1 Aphanomyces invadans
GCAGGTCGCCTGCTAACACCGAATACCCTGCTGACCATCCTACAATCACCAGTGGGTCATTGCGTTCTGGGACGATTGGTGGACCATGTACCCACGCATGGACTGGTACAACAGCTACAGCGAATGACGGATTGGAACCAAGTCTACGACAACGATCAATCCTTGTCTATTTGCAAGAACGGGACGAACCGTTTCCTTCGGCTAACCCAGCCTGGCCTAGAGGCCCCAGCACGTCGGAACTAAGTTCCGCCTACTGTCAAACCGACACCAATCCATCCCATCCGTCAAATTCCTCACGTGCAATGTCAATGGCATTTCGTCAGTCGACAACGGGCAAACCTTTGTTGAGCGCATAGTCCGCCAAGCAAACGTAGTGGCCCTACAAGAAACAATACTGAAGGACAGACATCACCTGTCGACACTTTCCTATCACATTCAACACGCATTCGGACACGGAAAGTTCTTCCTTGCTGTAAATGACCTACGTACCGAACCACACTACGTTCCCGCGCCGAACGAGGACCCAGCACATCGAAGTGGAGGTGTTGCACTCGTTTTCGACGACACACTCCCAGGCTTCCGCGACCTTCGACATCTGTCGCAGCTGGACGTGCCGTACAAATACATGGTGGTCAGTACAAATTGGCAGGAGACCCCAGTATATTTTCCCTGCGTGTTTGCCCCGATTCGATCGGCCGAATGGGCGGCGTTCTTCGACAGCCTACCACGCGACTTCCCAGACGACAGCATACATGTGGTCCTGGGCGATTTAAACTTACCGCTCGATTTGTATCTTGACGTGGAACGTCAGCATCACGATCACACCGTGGGTCGTGGCAATTGTCTCGAGTGGCTGGTCGCGCTCCGGGCGATGGATGCGTGGCGAATGCACCACGAGGAGACGCGAACCTACTCCGGACCACATAACAAGACCCGGTTAGACTATATCCTGGCCGACACGCACCTGGTGAGGGACTGCTACGTCTCTAGCGACTACCATCGCCTAGCGAAACACGTCGCAGGTGATCATGCGATCCACACACTGGTGCTCGAGGACGTCCACCAGTCGATGGGTAGAGGTTACTGGAAAATGCCGAAAGAGATTGTGCACTATCCACAGATCCGTGAGGCCATCGTGACAGAGGCATCACGGCTATTGACAGACATACGTACCGCGCACAATCCCGGTGTCCTGTGGCATGCCTGGAAGAAGCGAACCAGGCGATTCCTTCAATCCGCCCCCCGCTTTACAAAAACGCACTGCTTGCGGGGAAAAGCGAGTGCGGTCGCACGCGTGACTGAAGCACGGCGTCTACACAGCGAAGGTCATTCAAATGACCACGATCTCGAGGAGGAAGAGAGAATTTACCTCGAGACCGAGGATCTCAGGCGTCTCTACCATACCGACCGCGCCTTCGACTTCCACGCAAACAAGAATGAGCGCTCCACGGCTCAATTCTTCCGCCCGCCGACCAAAG
>NW_008580496.1:0-2042 GCF_000520115.1 Aphanomyces invadans
CATGAGCCAATTTTGCCATATCCAAGACCTTCAAGGTGCTTTGAAATCACCAGGGACTGGAGTTCTTGGGAGAGCTCCTTGCGCGCACGAGGATAATTGACGGACATTCAAAGTCGGACGGTATGCTAAGGTAGGCGATGTAGTTGATAAGTGTTGTGAATGTTAAACGATCTCATTTGACCCTGTACTTCAAGAGGATCGACAAAAAATGTCCATGGGTACGAAGACTTTTGGATTGAAATATTAGTAGTGTCATCTATGTGACTTTTGGCTCCTATGAGTGAGTAGACAGGATCAAGAGGTTAAGGTAATGACGGCCTGGATTGTCGTACTGCACTGCAGAAACGTCTTGCCATGATCAAACAGGCCATCATTGCCTAGGATGGTTTCACGGTGATGAGATTCAAAACAGCTTTGAGAAGCAATAACCATCCCCGAGGGGTGTGCAGGGCATGATAGAATGAATATGTTGTGTGTTCTTGAGGTCTTCGCGAGGAGGTTGAGTGGTGGTTGCGCCCGCGGTTGTGCAATGGGGATAGCACTCCATAGGAAATTGACCAAGCCCCTCAAGCACCCCAGTAAATTCTAAAGCATCATTAGCTTGGTGTTTAGATAGATGTTTCATCGATTGTTATATTGAATTAACTCCGCAACTCACTACTCCTCTTGTTTCAGAACTAGGTTTGCTTATTCCTAACGACCTTGATTCAAATATCCAATGGAAATGCATTGTAGGACATGTAGCATGTTATGACCTGTACATAAGGACAGTGTCGATGGGAAATGGCACAGAGCCATGGTGGCTTGCCAGGCGCGTTTCCATCGTATGATCTGACTGGCGCATTCATGGCAAATATTTTTCTGTGGTGTTCTTCTAATGATGTGGTAGTCTAAGTCTGTGATGGATGGGAATAGAAATATCTGTCAATCATAATGATGTTTCAAGCATCATTATGATCGAGCACGTGTTAACCCCCAGCAAAATAACGTGCACACCCGTATTCCTTGTTTAACAGCATATAATAGCATTCAAGGAACGATATTCTGTATGTCCTGTCGAAATTTTTTCGAAATCTAGTCAAACACGCAAACATTGCTTGAAACATCATTATGATTGACAGATATTTCTATTCCCATCCATCACAGACTTAGACTACCACATCATTAGAAGAACACCACAGAAAAATATTTGCCATGAATGCGCCAGTCAGATCATACGATGGAAACGCGCCTGGCAAGCCACCATGGCTCTGTGCCATTTCCCATCGACACTGTCCTTATGTACAGGTCATGACATGCTACATGTCCTACAATGCATTTCCATTGGATATTTGAATCAAGGTCGTTAGGAATAAGCAAACCTAGTTCTGAAACAAGAGGAGTAGTGAGTTGCGGAGTTAATTCAATATAACAATCGATGAAACATCTATCTAAACACCAAGCTAATGATGCTTTAGAATTTACTGGGGTGCTTGAGGGGCTTGGTCAATTTCCTATGGAGTGCTATCCCCATTGCACAACCGCGGGCGCAACCACCACTCAACCTCCTCGCGAAGACCTCAAGAACACACAACATATTCATTCTATCATGCCCTGCACACCCCTCGGGGATGGTTATTGCTTCTCAAAGCTGTTTTGAATCTCATCACCGTGAAACCATCCTAGGCAATGATGGCCTGTTTGATCATGGCAAGACGTTTCTGCAGTGCAGTACGACAATCCAGGCCGTCATTACCTTAACCTCTTGATCCTGTCTACTCACTCATAGGAGCCAAAAGTCACATAGATGACACTACTAATATTTCAATCCAAAAGTCTTCGTACCCATGGACATTTTTTGTCGATCCTCTTGAAGTACAGGGTCAAATGAGATCGTTTAACATTCACAACACTTATCAACTACATCGCCTACCTTAGCATACCGTCCGACTTTGAATGTCCGTCAATTATCCTCGTGCGCGCAAGGAGCTCTCCCAAGAACTCCAGTCCCTGGTGATTTCAAAGCACCTTGAAGGTCTTGGATATGGCAAAATTGGCTCATG
>NW_008580497.1:0-608 GCF_000520115.1 Aphanomyces invadans
ATGCTAACGCGGCAGTGTTCGGCGAGAGAGGTAGGTGCGGCGTTCATGGCCGGGCGTTGACTGTTTGCTCCGTTGTTGCCACCCCTAGGTACTTCTAGCAGTTATAGATCGATCGTGTGACCAATGACTAAATGCCCCCTTATTCCGCTCGAAAATACATGATGCGAAACGTTAGGACATACCACGTTTCGTTGCAGAACTCATGATTTATTCGGAGTTATAAACTCCTGAAAGTATCGTTTTATTCGTGCGACTACTCGGGCCCAACGAAAGTGTCCACTTTTGTTTGAATGATCCGCAAAATCGGCGGATTTTTTCTAGACTACCGGATTGGTAGATAATGAAAGCCGAGCGTTTGTTGATTGGATTGCTGTGTCATTTGATTGAATTCGCGCCAAAATGGCTGAAATAGGGCAATTTGAAATCACCCATTATTTATACTTGATTAATGTATGCTAATAATGGACCATAAATTGTCCACTACATATCTACTTTGTGATGCTCGACGACGAAACACGCATCGGCATCGTGGCCCAGCTCGATATGGAGGCTGTCAATGGCAAGCCAAAGTATGGTACCATCTCGATTCAAGCAGAGAAGCACGATGT
>NW_008580497.1:1351-1978 GCF_000520115.1 Aphanomyces invadans
CACAGAGTTCGAGCGTGGCCAAATTGATGTGTGCGTCGAGTTTGGGCTCAGCCTGAACCAGACTGCCCAGTTCGTGAAACGGAGCCGCCACGCTGTGCAAAACTACCTTGCGGACGCCATGTCGTACGGCCAACGCTTCCGAGGAGGCCGCCCTTCAAAGTTGAGCCAAAGTGACGAGCGCCGAATTTTTCTTGCCATGGCAAAAGATCCCAAAAGTTGCGCAAAAGTTAAGCATGACCTTGAACTCCACGTCTACCGTACGACCACATCAAGGCTAATGAACTCGTCAAAAAAGTTCGACTACATCAAGATGAACAAAATGCCCAAGCTCACAGAAACACACATGGAGAACCTTTGTCGTTGGGCCGAAAAGCACGTAGACTTGGGGTGGCAAGGGTGGGCCGAAATTTTGTTTTCCGATGAAAAAAAGTGGAACCTGGATGGCCCCGACGGCCTAAAGTACTATTGGCACTGCGTTGGGCGCGAAAAGAAGACTGTATTTAGCCGACAAAGTGGTGGGGGCTCTGTGATAGTCTGGGGTGCAATCTGGGCGGACGGCAAGAGCTAGCTTGCCTTTCTCGAGGGGCGCCAGAATTCCGGCGACTACATCGATACACTGTCCAACTA
>NW_008580498.1:0-1299 GCF_000520115.1 Aphanomyces invadans
TCTTGGACGAGTTGGGTCTTGCGGTGCAGGAGGTGAGCGGCGGTTCGGCTTGCCGCCGGGGTGCCGTCTTGCCGCAGGGTGGCATTCAGGACAATCATGTCCAGAATCTCTGGCGTCGTCACAAAGCGTGACCGCTGGCGCTTTACGTAGGCAATGGCGCGGTCAAGGTCTGTTGATGGTGTTGGCTTGGTGGGCATGAATGGTAGTGAGCATTTGGTGTCGATTGTCATGTGAAAAAGCCGGTGCATTACTTACATGCATGTGCAATGCTTGAAACTTTACAATTTTGTACTTGCCATTGGACGTTTCAATATCATGTTGTGGAGGTTATTGCTTAGCAAGGTGTAAATGGACTCATTTGGAATATTTCAAGCATTGATTTAGCGAGAGTATTGTGATTTGAGGTGCGTTGTACATGGTATTTGTAGGCCGAAACGAGAGCTACATTTCGTCTTTTAACTTTTTTTCTGAGTGTAATTTTTGCAGAAATTATTCCACGAAGCCCCCTCGGGTCTGTCGACTGCTGTCAACTTACGTATGGTACTGTAGTAGTTTGAGTTGGAGGTGTACCCTTCATGGGAAACAATCTCCGACGTCTTGGTGTATTTTTTATCCGACATTAATCGCGATATACTGAAGATTTGAATGTGCGCTTCGAGGGTGTCGTCCCCGCGGCGACTCGAACATCTCACCACCACGCGGGCTCCGCGATCTCACTCGCGACGCTCCTCCGGCGCGCGCTTCGATGTCTCGTTCGTCGAAGTCGAAGTCTTCAGATTCCATAAACGTCTTGGTCGTTCTCCACCGAACGACAGGAAAAGCTGCAACAGCAACTGCTACTAAAGCATTCTTTGTTCTCGCTTCTGGGTCCCCGACTCGGCGAATGAATCGCTGGCGACTCTCACTGTCTTTCAAGGGAAAAGCAAAAAGAATTAGGGCATTAGGGTACTGACTGCACACTTTCATCGCCTACGCCGTACCAGCACTGTACGCCTAAGGTACTACACACTGACACGAATGTTCAAATATTGCGAGGACACCGTAATACGAGTTAATCCCTCTCGTGAGTACAAAACCAACATTCGGGCCCTCTCGTAAGTACAAGAATGTCGCAGAGCATAGACAGCCCAAGAGAGCCAGTGCGTGTCGCTGCTTGTGATGCGCTGTCTGAACTGCTTCTGTACAGTCCATTTTGCAAGCTCGGCCGTGCTGGGCCGTCGCTAAATGGTACCCTATAAGTGGACTTTGTTGCTATTCGGTCACCAAAGATATTGCTCGTTTCAAAACAGTCACTTCATT
>NW_008580499.1:0-712 GCF_000520115.1 Aphanomyces invadans
GTGAAGCGGTGTGAGCTCTCGAAACAACAATCCGGATAGTGTACTTGCGCAAGAACCATATATTTATCCGTTTCACTTTTTCTATACATTCTGCAAGTTCTCAAACGCGATGTCTCAGAAGATATATTGCTTTTGCGCAAGATATACTTGCGCAATCATGATGATTATGCGGATTTTTCTTGCGCAAAAAACAACTATTTATAGGTAGGTGTTAACAGAGGTCGAACACATCGACCGACCTTTTTTGCAGTTGGAGTGTTTTGCAATAAATCCATTTTAGACCGTCTCCTAGAAATACTCCATGCGTAGGAAGAAATACTTCCTCTGCTCTTCGATACTGTTGACACAACTTTTAAAAGTCCTCAATACATTCAAAACTTTTCGGATTCAGCACTAATTAGGCACATTCAATAGCCAATGAACAGCTCTATTCAGTGCAATTTTCGGATCAATTCTATTGGCCATGAGCGCTGAGAACCATCTTCTAGAACATTCGTCACCAAATAAAAAATCTTAAAAACCTCGTATCTCCTTCATTTCTGCTCCGTTTTGCCTCAAATTACTTGCTATCGACGCGTCTTGCGACGTAGAGATTGCTAGCACCGCTCAGAACCCCGGAATTTCTGGGGACTGACTTACGGACGTTTCAAATGCCGACCCCCAGAACTGGTCGTGAGGTTGCGAACGACCAACGAACCGCAATCTACCATGT
>NW_008580499.1:9151-9619 GCF_000520115.1 Aphanomyces invadans
CTTCCGGGTCATGGACAGCTAATACAAAATGACCCGCCAGCACTTCATTCCACAATTCATCGGATAACCAGCACGTCCAGCACACACCTATCGCAACTGCATGCCTCCTCGTTCACCGCGGGGAACCGGTGATGCTCCTGTCGCCGTCCGGGACCTCCCAGACGTGCACAAGCACCTGAGCTTCGCCCATCGCCGCATGGCCTACGAAACGCTTCTTAGCGTCGCCATTGATAGTATGCTGCCACGTGGTGCTCTCACCGAGCTTGCACAAAAGTTTCGCTGCAATCCGCGAACGATAACACCTCTGTGGACGCAAGCGCGTCTCTCGCTCCGCGACGGTTACCGAGCCGCCGATGTTGCTACAAAAACCAAAAGTAATTCTCTCAAAACCTATATATATTGGTTAACACAACTATTGATGTATGATGTACTTTTCTAGGGAATTCCGGACGCCATGTGCTACACGCT
>NW_008580500.1:0-701 GCF_000520115.1 Aphanomyces invadans
GCTAGAGCGATGTGGCTTCCATTAGCTTTCACTTGCGCAAGGCTCATGTAACTTGCAGAATGGGCAGATTATGTATGACGTGGCCTTAAGGCGATATTTGATTTGTGGATCAAATATTTCACGCCGATGTGGCTCAACAAAAAAGGGTGCAACTGATGCAATAGCCGCACGCGAGAGTTTCCCGTTTCCACTAACCAAGAGTAGCTCTTCATATAGCGCACCTCTCTGGTCATCAGTCAGATTTGACTTGTATTTTGTTTGAGTTGTTTGCATCGACCTCACGTTGGCAGTTTTGCAAATAAATGGATAAAAAAATATGCTTGAATGGATCGCAATGTGCTTCAATTAGCCACTCAATTTTAGGCCAATCCGAGCAGGGTAAGATGAAAAATTCGACTTGTCTGCAATAATTGCCAAACAGAGTGGTACTTACAACCTTACAAGTACTCCCTCCGTCCCACAACAAGGGCGCGAGTTTGAGGAGGGTGTACACAACGGGTAATTAAATTTTGAAGATAAATTCAACACGAGCAAATCCCTCCTCAATTCAAAAATCTACACCTCTGATTGGAGCATTGCAAAGAGCGCGCCAAGAGCTTTCTATGTGTGTAAGTATGAGTACGAATGTCAAAACTGCGGGTCATTTTTGCCCAGTTAAAGTCAGCATACAAAATTCCATATAAAACATTCATCAGATATGA
>NW_008580500.1:8551-9281 GCF_000520115.1 Aphanomyces invadans
CATATAAAACATTCATCAGATATGACACACATTCAAAAATGCCACCAACACGGCCCGACCTGACGAATGAGGAGCGCGAAGCCATCCTTCGGGAAGTCTGGTTCAAAGCAACAACGGTTTCCCCGCTCGACTGCCAAAGGGCACAACTCATATGCCGGCCGCAAAATAACACTGCCATGTGTCAACGATACGCCGAATCCTTGCCTTGGCCAAGGCATCAAGGCATCTGTCATGGTAACATGAAAGTGTCTGTAGCTAACACGAAGAAAGGCAGAGTAGGCAAGAAAATGGTCTATTCAACCGAGCAAATTAAGGCCAAGCTGCTGCAGGTACCTCTTGCAAAAAGAACAACGCTACGATCAATCTATGAAAACACGAGCTCGAGAGCATTGCTCTGTGTGACAGTGATGCGGCAGAAGACATCATGCGTGCAATGGGCGATATAGAATTGAGCCAATATACATAGATGGTGAGGAGTAAGTACATACATGTGCCGTGCGGGTAGTGTGCAGGTATTGCTTGAAGTTGTAAGGCTCGGTAGGAGGGTTGTCGAGGTAAACCCCCCTCCTGAATCCGAATTGAATGGCACTGTCAGAATTGCTCTATTCCGCCACTTGATTGGTTCTGCGACAAGTTTTTTGCATGATTTGATTGGACAGCCGTATCGTTACACCTTTTCAAATTTATACCGAGTATAATGTCTTGAAGTGGCTGTATTATTATTCGGGGA
>NW_008580501.1:0-697 GCF_000520115.1 Aphanomyces invadans
GTAAAAAGTAGACATCGGAGCAAGTTGGCGCCGTAAAAGCCCTTAATCACGAAGGAAAAAGCAATCGCCACATTGCACGCTACATTAGCTGCAGCAAAAAGGCCATTCGGACTTGCCTTAGCAAATTGGGTGACACAAAGCCTCTAAAACGACCCGGTCGCAAGCCATAAATGACTAAGCGAATGCTCCGTCAAATCTTCAGAATGGCCACCAGCAAGTAAATGTCATCCAAGCGCATAGCTAATGCACTTAATTACAAGGTCAAAGCATCTACTGTGCGTCAATGGCTTCGCTCCACTAAATTTGGCGAAGTACATCAAGCGTAAACCTCGCCCAGCCCTCAAGCCCCACCACAAAAACGCCCGAGCCAAGTTCGCAACCGAATGGATGACACGTGTCGCGTTCAGCGATGAGAAAAAATTCAACTTGGACGGCCCAGATGGCTACCAAAATTACTGGCATGACCTCAGAAAGGAACAAGAAATTTTCACGAAGCGTGCGTGCGGAGGAGGAAGTGTTATGATTTGGGCCGCGATGACCGCGTATGGACGCAGCGAGTTGGCCTTCCTCGAGGAGAAACAAAACAGTTCACGCTACTGCCATACTCTGGACATGCATTTGCTGCCCCTACTGGGAAACCTTTGTCGCGACCAAGACATTCACGACCCCATTTTTCAACAAGACAACGCATCTATCC
>NW_008580501.1:9106-9687 GCF_000520115.1 Aphanomyces invadans
CATCAGCTACGTAACACTGTATTGTTCAATTAATGCGAAGAAGAGATAATTGTAATTGTCACCGTCTTTCACCTGTCACCACCACTGCCAACAACCGGGGCCAACACCACGGACAACCATAATGGCCGACAGCACGAACAGCCACCACGGCCAACACTACGGACAGCCACGATGGCCAACCACCACGGCTGACAGCTCGGACAGCCACCACGGCCAACACCACGGCCGTCAGCGCGAACAGCCACCACGGTCAACACCACGGTCAACACCACGGCCAACACCACGGACAACCACCACCTCGCAAAAATTTGTACACATCGAATTTGACAGTATTGCGTGAAAGTTGCGCCAGGTGCCAACTATAGGTAAATGTTTGGGGCCAATTGTCGTGGCTGGTGTACGAAAATGGCCGTCAGTTTGACAATGTCGAGGAATTGCGTGCCCAGATCCATGTTTGTTGGGATAAAATCCAACAGTCCTACCTGTGTAAGCTCGTAGATGGAATGCCAACACGAATGGCTCAAGTAGTGTTGAAAAATGGTAACGCAATCGACGAATAGCTGCACTCGATGTTGTGCGTC
>NW_008580502.1:0-1878 GCF_000520115.1 Aphanomyces invadans
CGGCGATGGTCCGGTCCCAAGAAGTGCACCATCGTTATCAGCAGATTGCGGATGTTCCTGTTCTAGCTGAGTTGGAACGAGCACGAAGGGACGAACAGATTATTGCCCTGGCTGCGGAGTTGACCCGGGTGTCTGTCAAGAACGAGTCATGCAAAGCGCTGGACTTGCGCTGCAGGAAGAGCTCAAGGCGGCTAGACAAGCCGGAGAAGAGCAAGCGATGCGGGTGGCGCAGATGACAGTTGCAGCATTACCACACTCATGAACAAATCGCAACTGATGAGGCCCGAAAGGCCCTCAAAGTATCTCGGCAGTTGGAATCCCAAGTTGCCGAATTATTGCGCCGTGATCGGGAGCGTGAAGCTGCGATGGAACGCGAGCGCATGGCATGGGCTCAGTCTCTCAAGGTTGAGATGAGTCGTGGCCGGAGCGATGCAAATCGTGTCGGAGATGTCATGGTGTTGCATCTCCTGAAAGTTGGCTCCAATCGACTACGGGAGTGGATCCGGGAAGGAGTGACTACTCGGGTCACCAGCAAATTGTCCCTCTGCTCAGTGGATTCGCTGCACCGAAAGCTCCTCGTTACATGGACATTCGGTGGACCACCGCACGAAGTTTGCCAAGCAGTACCATGCGTACTGCAATGAATGTGCTCAATCGGCGTTGACCCTGGGCACGAGGATCGGCATTCGACCAATTGGCACCTGCATTGACGCGAAGGCGAAGCAGTTTGCTGCCATGATGCACCTTGGGAAGGATGCGTCGTCGGTCACGAATACTGAGTGGATGGCATACTTCCAGTACGCTCTCGATTACCAAGGTCCCGATTCGGCGATCTCGAGGCGAAAATCAAGTCGTCTGTCGTTATGGATGACAAAGAACAGGACGCCGATGGGTGCTACGACAAGTTGGTCTATTTGTACTGGTCTTTGTTGGAAAGGAACAACATGATGTCGCTCCATACCAAACCTCCCAAGGCGGCTGTGAAGGCGCTGGTGGAAGGGCTTAGCCCGTCCGCGCTCAAGGCATTCATCAAGAAGAACCTTGATCTGGACCAGAAACACCTTCGCAACTCAGTGCACAAGTTCATGACGTATGTCAAGGTCAAGCTGGTTGCCCAACTTGAGTTCACGCGGGCCACCAAGGTGACGGGGATCATAAAGACTTCGGGAGACGAATCGTCCCGGGCCGGCTCTGTTTCACCAAGGAATGTCAAGGCTTTGATGAACACCGCTTCATCGGGAACACCTGGCTGCCAGGACATCAAGAAAGCGCCAAGTTGTTGGGCATGTCGCGGAAATCACCTGTGTTGAAGTCTCAGATGCTGAGAAGAAAGCGATCCAGGACAAGTGGAAGGCCAAATGGACCGAGAAGAAGGAGAGGAAACCGACTAAATCAAAGGTCGTGAAGTCTCTCCGTTGGACGGGAGAGCAGCCAGCTGACGGATGTTGCTGGTCCGAGATCCCTCGAGTCGCGCTAGAGAAGCCCATCTCAACGCTAATCGACTCGGGAAGTAATCCCGGGATGCTTCTCTCCAATGGTCTTTTCGGCCTTATCGCCCTGCATTCGAAAGTTGACCTTCAGGCGAAGGATTTGCCCACTCCTCAGGTCAAGGAGAGTTTTGGCGGTGGTTTGTGATCCCTTTCCAAGCACGTACTCCTGCCCGAGTTAGTTCTCTTGACGGGGGAGGCGCCGTTGGCTTTGAAGAACGTGAGCGCTTGAGTGGACACAACCGACTCGGGATTGAACATTACTGTCGGTCGTCCTGTTATGGAGGCACTAGGGTATTCGACCGAAGACCTCCTAAAGACAGCTTCCGTAACGCAGGACGCCTACAATTTGGGTGACCTCTCGGTTCTGGACCTCGGGGGTGACTCATCT
>NW_008580503.1:0-676 GCF_000520115.1 Aphanomyces invadans
TGGACATGTCCTTGAGATACAAATAGAAGTTGGCTCCCTGAGGGAACAACATTCTCAACAGTCCCCCGGCGCCAGCTCGCCCTTGTGCCCACAAAGTCTTCGTGCAGAATCATCCCAGGCGAGTTCGGAAGCAAGAACGTGATCGTTTCGAACCCGAGGTGGGGGTGGTCGGGGAATTCCCCCCGGTAGCGCCACGTGGACCTCGTCCAGCATCAGGAACGGGTCCAGTCGCCGGAGCTTGGGGTGTCCGATGGATCGGCGGACTTGGCAAAGGATTAGTGCATTTGAACGAACAGTTAATCCTTTGCATTTCTACCAATGAGATTGAGCAAAACTGTTAGTCCTTCCCATTTCCACCAATCACATTCATGATATGTGATATGTAAATTGTTATGTTGCCAAACGACAAATTGATCGCCCAATCAAAACGGTTCAAAGACATTTCGTCCAATCATATCGCAATGGCATGTCGGTTCTCCAATACCCTTACAGAAATTTGTCGGATACATGTCGTATGCCACCTATATGTATACCGTCTAGCGTGGACAGCCATTACGAGTCAGACACCCATGTAAATCAAAAAATTAATGACGAAGGCTAAGAAAAAGTATCAGAGGTTTCCCCGCGCGCCAAAATACACCTCAACACTTAATATACCCTCTACAACCCAATAATC
>NW_008580503.1:9711-10219 GCF_000520115.1 Aphanomyces invadans
TTTCGTCTTTCAATCGACGTCGGCTTTGCTAATCCTCCTTGCGCTCTACAGTGTGGACATTGAGGCCTTTTGCACCGTGGAGCAACGCCGCCTCCATGACAAATTCTTGTTGTGGTCAGTTGATATCACCCACAACACCTCAAGCAAAATAGCTTCTTAGCCCATGATTGGCCAAATATGCTTTAGAGTACTTTTGTGACCTCTGATTGGATCATACATATTCTCAGCCCATGATTGGCCAAATATTGTCAATGAGACCTCTGTGATTACAGATTTCCCCCGCATTAGGAGACCCACCATAATTTAATATCCCTCAAAAATGTATAGTCGTGGAGGTTTGTAAAATATAAAGTCAGAGATGTATTTCAAAATTCAATGCAATATTGATGGAAACATGTTGACCATGGCATATGGTCATATGCCATCGCCGTCATCGAGGCAGCGGCAAACAATCGAGTAGAAGCGAAGATTGAAGATTAATCGAGCATCGTACTGCTAATCCAGAATT
>NW_008580504.1:0-583 GCF_000520115.1 Aphanomyces invadans
CAACACATTTGTTGACTACTTCCTCCGATCCACAATACTTGTTACACATTTTTCTGGTTCGAAATCGTATGAAAATTTGTATTGAATTTGTAGCCGCTATTTGCAATTTTATTCAAAACTTGTACTTTACGACAAACAGCAACATGATATCATGCAGTTCTCATTACAAATTTTGCACACCATCAAGAATCTCCAACATCTCATCTACTTCTGCCAATCCAATTGCCGGTTCAGCGCTACATGATGCATTGCTCATTTCCATCAACATATCCACACGCAGCTCAAAATTCAGCCTTTCTGCCAGAGCATTGCCGGCAGCAAGAGCATCCGGATCGCATATTGGACGCATCTGCACTTCACCAGCTTTTGCAATCTTGTTCTTCATTTGATGGGGCAACATGTAGCTGTTATCACCAACCGACTTCAAAACCTCCTCCATCACCTTCTGGAGAGTAACGAAGGTCTTCTCCAACACACACGACTGCAAATCTTCAAAAGCCTTGTGAACTGCAGCAATAAGATCGTCAATGGTTCGTGAAAGAGTTTTGTGCTGAAGGCACTGGATGGAATTGAAAAAACCGAG
>NW_008580504.1:9249-10183 GCF_000520115.1 Aphanomyces invadans
TTTTCGACCAAGAAACGGCGATAAACATCTTTGTGGACGTTGATCAATGTTGTCACTGGAGTTCCCCTATCGCGGTTGACACTTCGTCTCTGAGCCAAACGATTCTCAACGAACGCCCAAGTTCCAATCATTCCATCCCACGTCGTTCGTCGTCGAGGATCCCCCCTTGGACGTGCTACCGCAGTCAAAAACATGACTTTTGTGAAATGGCGCTTTGATTTACATTTTCGCGCTGGCACAGGCTCGTCCTTCCACAGGTAGTACTTCCGGTTCACTTGGGTGAAAAAAAACCACTTCTCATCAATGTGAACCATGTCGAGCATGTCGTGCCATAAACGTGCGTCATTCGGACCTTGGCGAAGGAAACCCTTGACAAATGCAAGCCTCTGTTCCTTGTGCTTGACTGAAAGGAGAGGTTTGAGACGACTCGTCCGGCGATTTATATTCTCCGACTTGACGAGACGCCAGAGCGTTGTTGCCGGAATACCCGTAGTTGCTGCGAATGTGCGTAAGGTTGAACGATGAAAAGGTTGCGCTGCCTTCACAGCCGCTTCCAAATCAGCAAGCGCCCTCTTCTGCTTCCGTCTCATCGGCCCTTCTTCCTTGGTGCAACGCAAGCCACCCCGACAGACTCTTCAGTGTCCATGGCCCTCTTCCATAGTCGCCAGACCGTCATGCGTGAAACATGGAACTCTTTGGCCAACGCAGTTGTCGCTCCATGCTCAAGTCGTCCGTTCATTACACGCCGGAACAGGGAGTGGTACAAAGAGCGGCGCTCGTCGTGGCTTAGTTCCCGGTTGGTGGTATTAGAGTGATTTTGCAACAAGAATGTACACAACTTTTCCGTTAGAATTTTCCGGAAATGTCCACGGGACTTTTCTTGTCACCAATTGATTTTGCAACAGGGAAATTTGAGGGTTTGGAGACACGGATG
>NW_008580505.1:0-1066 GCF_000520115.1 Aphanomyces invadans
TGCTCGACGACGAAACACGCATCGGCATCGTGGCCCAGCTCGAAATGGAGGCTGTCAATGGCAAGCCAAAGTATGGTACCATCTCGATTCAAGCAGAGAAGCACGATGGGAGCACGAGGACAATCAAGAGACTCTGGGATTCATGTCGGGATGGCAGTGCATGCAAGAAACCACGGCGCTCGAAGATTGACGACACCACCTTGGAGAAGTTCCAACAAGTGTCACTCATCCCCCACAGCAAGCGACGAACACAAAGGCAGCTTGCAGTGAACTTAAAGATGTCACGATCAACCACACAAAGACGTCTCAAGGCTGCCAAGGTCAATCGACGAGTGATCGGTACACGCCCAGTGCTCACGGAGAAGCATATCGACGAGCGGTTGAAACACTGCCTTGCGTACTCTTCCTTCAAAGAAGGGAATGCTGTATACGACAGCTTGTACGACCATGTCTTCGTGGACGAGAAGTGGTTCACTATGGTTGACATCAAAGGAAAAGTTTACTTGGCACCATGGGAAGATCCCTTACCTCTCCAAGTCAAGAACAAAAGATTCGTCCCCAAGGTCATGTTTCTTGTTGCGGTTGCGCGCCCCAGGCTTGTTGACGGTGTTTTCTTCGACGGCAAGATTGGAGCGTGGCCGTTCTTAGAGACAGTTGAGGCCAAGAAGACAACGCGGCCTGCTGAAACCCTCATGACTGTTGGTGTGGCAGCAAACATCAAGTCCTACAAGAAGCTATTCATTGAGAGTGTCCTTCCAGCAATCCACGAACGTTTCCCCGCCGACACCACAACAATATTCTTGCAGCAGGACAATGCTTCGGCGCATCGAATCGAGCGCTTTGCTGATGTTGCTGAAGCATGCTTGTCGAATGGAAGGGAGATTGTCTTTGGGATGCAACCCCCAAATAGCCCTGACTTGAACATCCTAGATTTGGGAATGTTTACCTCTATGCAAGCCATTCAACGTACGTTTGAAGCTGACACGCTCGAACAGCACGTCGAAAACGTTAAGCAATCTCTCAAGCTGGTTCCCGCCGCTACTTTGGATGATATCTTCCTCACTAT
>NW_008580505.1:11986-12727 GCF_000520115.1 Aphanomyces invadans
AGATTTTGTACACTGGACAGCAATGTATCAAAGCTGCAACGCCGTATTGCGTGTAGTGAGTTGAATGCAAGCGCATTGACCGGTTCAAAAGCGCACGCAAGTAAAATTTGGGTACGTTCGACCGACGGATTGAACAGCCCAGATTGAAAGCTAAGGTCCTTAAATAATTTTCTAAGTGATAAAGGAAGTGAAAAAATCTTTTTTTGGGGTAGAGCACTCATTAAGCTAGGGGGATTAAAATCTTACTGAACTTTTAGAAACTCCGAATACAAAAATAAGTATTTAAATAGACAGACATTGGGCGCTAAGGTCCATTGTCGAAAGGGAAACAGCCCAGATTGAAAGCTAAGGTCCTTAAATAATTTTCTAAGTGATAAAGGAAGTGAAAAAATAATACTACTCGGGCCCAACGAAAGTGTCCACTTTTGTTTGAATGATCCGCAAAAATCGGCGGATTTTTCTAGACTACCGGATTGGTAGATAATGAAAGCCGATCGTTTGCTGATTGGATTGCTGTGTCATTTGATTGAATTCGCGCCAAAATGGCTGAAATAGGGCAACTTGAAATCACACACTATTTATACTTGATTAATGTATGCTAAGGATGGACCATAAATTGTCCACTTCATATCTACTTTGTGATGCTCGACGACGAAACACGCATCGGCATCGTGGCCCAGCTCGAAATGGAGGCTGTCAATGGCAAGCCAAAGTATGGTACCATCTCGATTCAAGCAGAGA
>NW_008580505.1:12851-13289 GCF_000520115.1 Aphanomyces invadans
TTGCAAGTGCATTGTTCACTCCAACCTTTGGAGGCACTTTGACACATACGTTGTCACCACACACCGCGCCACGTTGATCGTATTGATGAACGACTCGGGATCCATTCGCATCGACAACTCAACTCGCATATCTGTCAAACACTTGAACTCTGAGGACAAGACGTTACTCCCGAGACCGATATCTGCAGATGCGGATACGATGAAAAATTCATGGCGATTTATGACATGGCCATGTTTCTACGTAAAGCAAGTACATGACCACGCGTTTTGAGTCGGGCGTGACTTCACCATCCATGCACCACGACTCAGACAGTTTGCTCTTCTTTTTGGAGCAGGAATGTGATTCACGGCGGCCGAAAAGTCTGTCGTGCGTCACGTCAAAGTACTGCATGGCTTTCCAATAGAGTTCTTGATTGTTGGAGTACGTCGGCGTCATCT
>NW_008580506.1:0-1381 GCF_000520115.1 Aphanomyces invadans
TCCACACCTCTTCATCTAAAGAATAGTTCCCCTTCTCGATTTGTTTCTTATCCTTCTTGAGCGCAGGTTCCTGCTTTGTCCATCTGGGTTTTCCTGCCGCTTTGACTCGGCATTTGGCCTCCCAGTGGCCCTTGCGCTTGCACCAGTTGCACTTGCCTGGCTTAACTTCGACGTTAAGTGCCCGGTCGTCGTTGTTGGAGCTCGTGGGATTCGTTAAAACGAAGGGCAGCCTTGTACTCGGCCTCGAGGACAACACGAACGGTGGCGAGGATGTTGCTCTTGGTCCGCGGCATTGTGTGCACTTGGTGAGTCACGGCGCGCATCTGCAATGGGATCATGTCCAGCAGACGGTCGACGACCATGGAGTCGTGCACGGCATCCCCGCTTGTGCGAAGCTTACGAACAACATCTCGTATCGTTCCAGGAGCTGTGGTAAACTCTCTTGTTTGGTGTTCCACTTCATGTTGAAGATTTCGGTTAGGGTGGCGAGCCGGTCGACGCGTGTCTTAGGCTCATGGTGTTCGGCCAGCGCACACCATGCTTCCACGTAGGTGTCCTTATTGGCGATATACTGCTTTTGCGATTCGGAGCAACAGGTGATCAGTATCCCGAGCGCGTACCCATCCTGTTGTTCCGTATGCGTAGGTGAATCCCACATGTATCGCGCGCTTGTAGCTTGCTCGAGGTCATCGTTGGCGGTTTCGAGGTCTTGCCTTGCCGCGAGTCGAACTCCGGCGTCATTCACGGCTTTGAGTTTCTTGCTCAACATGCGTCCCTTGAACGCGGTACGCCAGGAGTTTCAGTTGTCTTCTGTTAACTGTAACATCCGAAGTGTTGACGTCTTGTCGTCGCTCATGTCACTTGGGCTCATAACCTGTTGAAGCGAGGAAGAGCGAGCTGATGGCTGCAAGGCCAGTGGAGTAGATTCTAGGGTGAATTACTGTTCGTTATAAACCTCCGACCTCTGTGGATATGAATGGCTGTGGTAGCTCCTATATGAACATGCAGATTGTTGATCAACGACTAACATTCTCAACACCCTGGACCTGGAAACGATACCAGTTAAGCGGACTGCAGCAGCTCTACTAACGCGCGTCATTCCGTCCCGGTCCATGGGGATCCTTTGCATCACAGTTGTCTTTGTTCGGCTAGGCGACGACGAAGCACCCAAGGTCGTGTTGAAAAAGCCGCAGTGGCAGTACTTGGACACCCCCATCGGCCGCCTAGCCCGCACCCTGACCATGTACTCGACGGCCAGCAGCACATCGACCGCGAAGCAAGCTGCGCGGTAGGACCGAGCGGCGTGCGATCGAATGTGACTGAGTGATTTGTGCATTTGTAGCCCCAACAATGCGCCACCCGCGGTCATGGTGGCTCCAGC
>NW_008580507.1:0-6946 GCF_000520115.1 Aphanomyces invadans
GCGATCCGATCTAGAATTAGGGCTGCGTGCATGCGTGAAACGTGTCGAAAAAGGAATGCGCCGTCCGGGAATCGAACCCGGGGCATCCGCGTGGGAGGCGGATATTTTACCACTAAACCAACGGCGCGAGTTGTACGCGATTCAATTTTTTTGCTATTAGTCCCATGTTGTGCGACTGTGCAATACAAAACCACAGAAACTAAATCAGTTTTTCCATAATTAAGGACTATCCATACAGAACTACAATAAGACTTGAATTTTTTAACAACTTTGAAGTCAAAACTAATCGGAATATACATGACATTTGAGCTCAATCTCACGCAGTCAATTGGCAATAATTGTGCATTTTGATTCTCAAATACTTGCACCGAAAGCAATCACATCATCAAAACAACCGCCCGCAATGACCCAATACTGAAATCCAGATTAAAATACATAACATCGAATTATCCGAAAAGTCATGATTAAGTATCAGGACACATCGGGTTGAGGATCCTTTGTCTCGTCCTTGGTCCATGACTGGGCTGAGTATCCTGGTACCAATGACTACGGACACCGTAGGACTTGTGCAATCCTCGACAGGATGGACACCCTTTGAAGTCGGTATAGATAGAAAGATTCGAAACTCTGTTTCGAATGCTTTGAACGAGTACTGCAGAACTCCGAGAAACAACGTAAGGGCCCTAAGATGGCTAGACAACGTCGACAACACTCCACCACGTCAAAAGGAATCTTGTTGTCGAAAAGATCTGAGGTCGAATTCAACGTCCGTGACAACGCTATGTTACATTACTTTGAAACATGTGTATGGTTTCGATTAAAAGGAAAAATGAAATGTCGTACCAAAGTTCATTCGACCCGTCAAAATTATATCAACTCGAGATGGTACAATGCGATTTGGTGTGCTTGCTAGCATGCCTCCCCTGCATAACGTTTTAAATACTTAGATCGCTTGAACCATCACAGAACTAATCCTAGGCGATGCAAGACTTTGGTGACCCCAAGACTATTTTTGTTCCACACTTCCTTCAACATGACACTGACAGCAAAGATTGAACTGGCAAACAGTACGCGCCGTTGGTTTATATTTAATTGCGGTGCATATGACCAGTAACCGCTAGTTGAAGCCTTTTGCGAAACACATATAGTGTGAAGTGGACTTCACAAGAATGATGGCCATGTCATACAGTGAACTTGGAAAAAATTCGCAAACGCTGTACTCGCGAGTACTTTGACGTTTGTATGCATCAAGTTGCTCCATGTTCAATGAGTGTGACCAGGACGGGGATTGAACCCTCTGCCCATTAAAATGACAAGCACCCCAATTTTGCAAGCAAGGACAATCCGAAGGTATCACCGCGCCATTTGGCGTGGTGATTAGGGTAAGCTAGCGAAAGGTTAGCTGACCTTGTCATCGTAGCACATTGCGTGTGTGAGGAGTAAAGGATTAGCATGGGGTCCCCATCAGGAAAATGAGTCACTATTCTTTATGTAGAAACTGTGTGGTGCCTATACATTCATCCATACTCTTTTATTCAAGAATATAATTGCAAATAAATATGGAACGGATTTTGCTGCTAAGAGGTGCAAGTACTTGGCCTTCCTGGTCAATCACGTTTACCGCATAAAACGACGTATGCCCTCAATGGCACAAATCACATTCGCGTTGAGTGTGCTTTATTCGTACGCATGGAGAGCTGAACCCTTGTAAAAGCGTAACGGCGTTGAGCGCGCTGCGGGAGGACGGTTCCACAACAATTTCTCAAATCAACCAATCCGAGAACTCCAATTTCATTTTGTACATTTGTCCAATCATGGACTGAGATTGAGTATGAACCAATCAGTTATCATGAAAGACGCTGAAGCAAATTTGGCCAATCATGGGCTAAGGAGCTATTTTCTTCAGGTTTTGTGTGTGTGAAATCAAGTATACTTAATCTTTAATGTTGTTGTCGATTTGTTCAAACAACTTCTTGGTATCTCCGAGATCGAAGATACGTTCAGGCCCCGGTACGTGAAAGCTTTTAACGCTCGAGCGCACGTAACAGATTGTGCTTGATGCACTGCAAGCAAAGCCATGCAAAGTTGAGGTAAGTCTGTCCAAGACCCAGCTGAGAGGTAGATGTAGCCGTCACGGCGGCTTTCTACGATGCATCAATGGGACCTGTGTGAAGCCAGTATAAGCTGAAGAACGACGCAAGTAGCGCGTGCATTTTATTATATAGCAATATTATAGTATCGATATAATTGCACAATATAGTATATTTGATGTGGATTTACCTATAATTGATTGTGTGAATTTTTCAAAACCTTATACCATCTTCAGATTCGGAAGTTCGAAATCACAACACAATATTGTCGAGGCCTCTCTGGTGGTATAGTCAACTTGGAAATACTCGCAAGCGTTGCATCATCATTAAATTTGCAGTGGGATTAGTTGAGATGCACTATGCAGTGTACTAGTATGATGACTTGTGTGAGCTATTATTGACCCAGGTCCCAATACAAAATACGACGATATGATTGACAGAAAGTCCAATTGGTTCAAGTTTTAGGTTACTGGCGTCCTTGAGATAGTTCGATTGCTCGTTTGTTGCCTTAAGACGACGAGTTCCAAAATCTTAGTGTCAGACTAAACTTGCATAATATACAGTACTTTAGGAAATGTCGTTCATTTCTGTATCGTATACGCTGGGCAACGCTAAATTCTGTCGCATGTAGTAGATAGCGGATCGATAGCTTGACAAAGCGATCACTTTCACATCATGTGAATTCAGTATAAATACAGTAATGCGCGAAAGTCGTCGCAGGTGAGCCCTGCGAGACATATTGTTCCGTCGCTGCTAAGCATGCGCGTGCGCTCCTTCACCTTGTGTATTTATCCAATCGCATATTCTACGCAAATTGCTTGGTAGGACACTTTCGTGTAGTTTGATAGCCTGGAATTGCTCATTCCGTTGAGGGTCGTGCCCTAGATCGGACGTGTTGAGAGATCATTGTTGCGCAGCTTTAAAATGGCCAATCACAATGAGTAGGTCGAGTCTGCCAGCCGAGATCGTGTGTCCCAAGAGGTCAACCTTGGGCACTGCAAAGGCGCACTTTTCACGACGCACGTAAAGTTTTTCCGATCGCAGAACTTCGAGAACAGCACGCAGATGTGTCGCATGCTTACCGACACTCGTTGAGTAGATCAAATGTCGTCCAACTAGACAACCACAAAGGAGAATTTGTCGAACAGCGACCGCATAAGTCTCGACCATATCCCTGGCATTCCCGCCATTCCCATGGGAGCTACGCACCATTGCAATATCTCCTTGTGCGTCCGAAAGGCAGTATACTTGCGTGCATATGGCTCAACCAGCATTTGATGGTACCCGGAGGCAAGGTCGATCTTTGTAAAAACACTGCAGCCACGCATCTTATTGAAGAGGTCCTTGATGTTCGGCAATGGGATCTTGGGAATTTCTGACTGTGAGTTGACATGATGATAGTCAAGCACCCAACGGATTGGTGTGTTTGCTGTGGCCGTCTTCAGCCACACTTGTCGAGAGGGCATCTTCCCGTTCTCGTCTTTCTTGGGCACGCCAAAGATGTTTGAAACCCAGTCACTCGTAGACAACTCAACCCATCCTTTATTCTTCAGGTTATCCACGAACTTGTCGAGCGACTCTTGCTCGACTTTCGCCAGTCGGAAAGGAGCACGGTTCTGCGGCTTCGCACCGGGCTTCAACGTGAGGTCAAACTGCACGGAGCGCTCTGGTGGCAACCCATCAGGCAGTTCTTTGGGGAACACATCCTTGAACTCGTCCAACACTGCTTCGATCTCGGCAGGTGTTGACTGAACTTGCGCCTCCACGCGGAACAGCTTAAGAATCCATCGTGATCAGAGCATTCGCTTTCACTTCTTCTTCCACCGAAGTGATCACTTGATCGCGCCAGTCTATTACCGGGTTGTACTTGCGAAACCATGGCTGACCCAAAATGACATCAAATTCTTTGTCCTTCAGGTCCCATTCAATCATCATGACATTATCGAACAGCATGTTGTCCATTGTCAGCGTCCCTGTGACGTCGCGTGTTCGGGTCGGGTCCGAGACCACATTGTCATACCCCACAATTCGAACGGTCTTCTCATGCACAACACAAGATCCCATGCCAACGCAGAAGAGTGAGGTAGTTGCGCCACTGACGATCATGACATTCACGACATTGCCATTCATTACTCCTGACTTAAGCATCAACCGTTGATCCGCTGCTCGGATCGTTGTGCACTGAGCCTCATGGCGTGCTTTGTCGTCTGCAGTCTAAAAATTTCCAAAGGTGTTTTCCACATAGTCATTAGTCGTCGTCGATTCCTCGTGGACTTCCAAGTTCACGTGGCACACTGTGTGGCTCCTGATTTGAGAACTTTTTGGGCTTCTGGCACTCGGATGAGTAGTGCCCCAGCTTCTGGCAGTTGTAGCAACGGATTTTGCTACGGTCCTTCCTCTTAGACCTTTCTCGCACGTTCAAGTTGTCGACCTCTATGTCGATAGACTCTTGTAGTTCGCGTCGTTGCGGTAACGATCTGCGGTGTTCTTCTTTGAATCGACTCCAACGGTTCTGCTTCCCTTGAACCCTTATGCTCAAAGACTCTGCGTGTGCCCTTTCGTACTCCAATGCGACTTTCATCGCTGCAGTCAGAGTCTTGCATTGCCGATACTTAACTTCCTCCCGAGTCTTCAACTTCAGACCACGGATGAAGAACGTCACATTATGTAACTCGGACATTTGCTTGATATCCGTGCACAAGCGCCAGAACTGCTCAACATACAGCATAATGTCCTTGCAGTTTCTCTGATGCAACCCAAAGAGCTTATCGCGCAACCGCTCTTGTAGGTCATCAGGCTCAAATTCCTCGCGAAGTGCTTCCTCGAATTCCACAAGCGCTGCGATTTTGCTTTCTGCTTCGCGGGAAGCCAACTCCTGATACCAAGCCGCCGCCTGCCCTTTGAGGTTTGCCACAACCATCGCAAGGCAGCGCGTCTCGATTTCAGAGTCGTTCGCATAGTCCAGGTTCTTCGTCGTAAAGAACGTCCGAAAACGGTGGATATACAATCCGATACCTTCATTAAGATT
The DNA here is from genome assembly GCF_000520115.1 of Aphanomyces invadans. Lineage (NCBI taxonomy): Eukaryota > Oomycota > Saprolegniomycetes > Saprolegniales > Verrucalvaceae > Aphanomyces > Aphanomyces invadans. The sequence goes on from NW_008580507.1 coordinate 5,119, forward strand.
TCCATGGTACGACGGCATGGATACTCCTTCCACTCTTCGTTCTGGGTCGCGCTGATGCGCAACCGGCTGGGATTGCTGCTGCATCAAACGTTGATTAGCAGCAAGTTGACTTTGTGTCTCCGCAAGTTGTGCCTGGGTGGCTTGTTGTTGTTGTAGAAGGGACGCAATATTTTGTTGTTGTTGTGGTCCATTCGAGCAAATAATTGCGAAAAAATATCCTCCATTTTTGCGAAATTGGTTGATTAATTCAACTTAATCGAACCACTCAGGCGACTTCGGTTTTTCTTCTTCGATCTTCGGTTTCTTGAGTTTTGGACGTAAAATCCCGTCAATTCCTTCCGTCACATATTCGGTCGAAATGGTGAAATGTGCTTAAACCCGGCTAAGTTCGTCTATAACGCACTTAATTCGCCCGCTGTTGCACTGGCTATTAATCAGTTCCAAGTCGTGCCGGAGTCGCTCGTTGACGCGCTTTGCTGCTTGAACTTTTTCGATGAGGCTTGTTCGGATAGCGTCGAGGCTTTCGCAATCCGCTTGGTCAAGAGTTAAAGTTGACTTTTTGAACTTGACGTGACTGTTTCTACTTTAAAACGTTGTTGTTGCGCTTGATTTCCTTTCCGTTTGCCACAACCTCACGCTCCGTCTTCTTGAAATCCTTGATTTCCAACGCCTTGTTCTTGCCCATACGAAAGGGTCCGGTGGCATTATCTTCACACGGATCAAGTGTCCTTGACTAACAGTTGACTCTACCCCTACCGACCCTGATGCCGGATACTAGGGAGAGTTTCGTCGTTGCAAAGAAACACGAATCCGATCACAAACTCAACACTAGTCGCTATGGAAGGTCGTCGATAAACCTTCGCCTGAACTAGATCGAGTATCCTTACAACCACCGAGCTATGCCCCTTGGAGTAAGTCCTTGTTGTCAACCTTGAGTGCAACCAACTGTAGGGAGTTGATAGCGCAGAGGAAAATTGGAAGTGATTCGATTGTCATCGTTAAAACTTTCTAGCTAAAGATCACTTTGTAATACCCAAGCGACCGTGTCGCGGATGCGGCTAGCAGCCGTCTCATACCGACCACGCACACTCGACGTCGCGACATCATTAGTTAGACACGTATGATCACTGCATGCAGTGGCCAGGGTTATACGAGCACCCCCCTTTGAATAGGAGGATAACATCCGAGCACCGCTGGTACCCGAGGAACTGGCTCCGCTCGTGCTGTTAGGCGAATACGATGGCCTGTATGTGGCCATATGTGTCGCAACCTAACAAAAAAACGCCGCAGGGAAGCCGTCCATGCCCGGGGCCATATTTGCTGGAACCGTATGTATGACTGATGCTTGCTCTGGGGCTGTGATGGGTGTGTAGAGTGCACTGCGTTGTTCGTTGGTGAGGCGTGTCTTAAGGATGTTGAGAAACCGCCATCACGTTGCCCAGTTAGGCGGGCGAAGGTCTCTCTCGCACAGGACAACTGACCAAAGTCCGAGAAAAGCCATGTGTATGCCATGGGGTGAGGTCAGCTGACCCTCTGCAGTGTCTACACTCACGACCTACACCTTGTATAAAGCTGTACCTGGTCGGTAAAAGTACTATGATGCCTCATTATTCGATGTGTGGATATCAATATTGATATCGTTTGGCGGAAGGGCCACTCGCATCTGGTCGCCTCTAGCGCGGCACATGCTGCGACCAGTTCGCTGCTGCTGATGTCGCCTCCCTCTGTTTCCATTTGACGTGGTGGAGTGTTGTCGACGTTGTCTAGCCATCTTAGGGCCCTTACGTTGTTTCTCGGAGTTCTGCAGTACTCGTTCAAAGCATTCGAA
>NW_008580507.1:15703-18686 GCF_000520115.1 Aphanomyces invadans
CAACTTTACACGTCAACTCTGCATTGCCCGTTGCTTCATTGTGTTCATGCAGCTGCTCTATGCAATGGTGACCTGTTTCGACGCATTTCGTCGTCGGGTGGAGGTGTGGAATTGTTTTCCACGTACTATGGGCATGAATTTCCCAGAATATGGGGGAGACTCTTTTACGGGCACAGGCGGCTCCGACTACTTGGACGGTTTAGTTCCACTGGATGTTGGGCCTCCACTCACTGCATTTACTCACCTCAAACCTCGATGTGCGACACTACATGATATCCCTTGCGCACAGAGGATTGAAATTGGATATGCAGAATAATTTTTTCAGCGAGCATGATATTATTCAAGGAACCGTACACCCATTTCTGTTCTTCGCAAGTATTTTGGGACAGAGGGAGTAAGATTCAAAGGCTTAAGCCTGGTCTGGATGTCACAATTTGTTGAACAAATCTCAATTGTATGGCATAAATATAGAAGTATCCGTTTTTTGCGAGAACAGGCGTCTGTATGTCTCTTGTTGGATAATTTCTCTGGCTGAAACTACCCTGGATTTGGCCGTGTTGTAGCATAAAAAGTTGGACCCATACGGTCCATTCTATTTGTGAAATGGCTGCAGTTGACTTGGTTTACATATTTCTTGTTCTCAATAGACCACTCAACTAGCTTTGGATCACTGCGATGATCCTCTATGGATTCGGAAATCACGAAGTGACTTCAACATTTATTTCATATATAAATTCGTGCCAAGCTATTCCGTAATTGACTCTATTCTTTCCAATCGTCTGAATTGGTTTCAATTGGGTGTAGCGATTTCGTAAAACAAATAGTTATGTGTAAAATACTTTGTCAAAAACTCTGATCACACATTTTCCATTCGAAAATTTCACTACCCCTCACCAGTGGTAAATTTCGTTTTCGAGTCGAAGGAATCCCTTTCACCACTCGGCAAAAACGTCCCCAAACACAATTTGCATTACTTGTGCTGTTTATTAACTGCAACGGCATGCTTAGCTTTATAGTTCTCACTCGATGAAATCATGACATTTTTCAAGGCAAAAAACCGAAGGAGACAATTGCTCAGAGCAACTAAAGTTTGAATGTAGACATTCGTTGTTCTATTCTATTATTGTGAATGTCTCACTCGCTATCGACAAGAGTGACTTTCAACAGCCAATGCAGTTCTCCACGACCACACGGTCAGTTGTAAAGTTGTCGCTGCACCCCAATAAATATTTTGAATTGGGTTATTTGTGTATCCTCTATCACAAATGCGTTTTCGCGCGCCATCAGTATAGATTGTGATGGAGCTGACGGGAGTATTCGCATTATACAATTTCTTATCTATCATTTTTGAGAAATATTCATTGCAAGGAGTTGAATTGTGATGTCCTCGTAATTCACTAGACCTCTTGACGGGAGATTTTTCCTTTGGTTTATAATCCTTTATAATCCTATATGTGTAATATGTTCTTGTATAACATCATGTAACTGGACAACCATTGAATTAATTACATGAAGTCCATTCATTTAGCAACGACGAGCAGATAATCTATGATTGGATGCATTCCTTTGGCTGTAATCGTTCGTGAACCACTCACTACATTCGGAAAAGACTAATCAATCCAAAACCATTGAGAACTTCCCAACAACCATCAATAAGCGACCAAAATGCCACGCCAAACTGCCACTCAACCGTCTCAGCCGACCCAACTGACATCCCGAAACATCCAACAAAGCCTTGCGCTTTTGGAAAACCTCGAGCAACAATGCCAGGCTAAGCGCACACGCTATCCAACTCACCGTGCCGAAGAGCCGGACGAGGATGCTGACTCCACCGCTCCTGTCTACGACATGTTTCTCGAATCGCAAGGACCTAACGGCATTCACTCCATGACCAATTTCAGCCTCGCCGAATTCAACTTACTGTGTGTGGTCCGATTTTCGCAATCATGTCTTCAAGCATTGGAATTTGGGCTCTGGACGCAAAACAGAGGTGTCCGCCCAAGACATGCTGCTCATGCGCTTGACGTCTCTCAAACACTGCGGGGCATTGGACGTCGTAGCTGCCGTGTTCAAACAGAAGACGGCGACTTTCGAAAAGCGTGTTATGACCTTCCTCGCGGTCTTGCATCCATTCCTTGTGCGAAAGTACATTCAGTCGATCGGCGAGAAGTGGTCAATGCTTCAACTGTTCTCAACCGCTCACCAGTTCCAGAGCTTTCCTTTCGCTCGCTACGCAACGGACGTGACGTTTCAGCAAACCAACATACCATGTGGATCCTACGCCGAGAAGAAGTTGTTTTACAGTGGGAAGCACAGTCTCTATGGTCGCAAGGTGGAGGTGTCTGTCCTACCTAACGGGTTCGCCATCAACTGCTCCAAGTACTACAATGAAACATATTCCAGTCATAGGTGGCGTTAACAAACGTCCATGTTCGTTTTCACCCGCTCCGCTCTGAGAATGGTGAATGCAATTCGCAGTAGGTGAACAGATTGATGGCAATTGGTGTGAAGCGGTCGAAGAACAAAAAAGTGTCTCCAAGCGCAAGGCAAACTTTCTATGTTTTGGCGACTGAGAGTTCATTTGTTCCTGACGCAGCCGACAGTGATAAGATATGGAAATGGAAAGTGAAAATCCTGATTGTTCGATGTTGTACTAATTTGGTTAGATTTTGATAATGTACTTCCTCTGTTCCACATTTCTTTTACTTTCGACTTTTCAACGACCCCAAAAATCGATTTGATGACATATTTTCAAACAAATTATCATTTTATAAAGAGCATAAAAAACTACAGAAGGCATCCATTGCAAGCGCCACAGCTCGAGTTTCGAGCTCAAAACTCTACATCAAATTCCACCCACCGAAAAACATACCCCACATAGTCCAACACTGTCATATTCAAACTTTCCGCCATGGAGAATCAATGAACCATACCCGCCGAGACCTCTCGAATAGCGTCAAATTAAGAGTAATCCAACACCTAA
>NW_008580507.1:30676-32680 GCF_000520115.1 Aphanomyces invadans
ACCACCAAGTCCAATAAGCCTGGGCGAGTTGGACCAAAGCCGAATTACTCTCCTGAGAGCGTGCAGAGACTCGTCCAGGAAGTACCTTTGGACCAACGATCGACACTTCGTGGAATTTCTGCGGCTTGTGGGTTGTCCCTTGAAACCCTGAGTCGCAATGTCCAATGTGACTTGCTCTGTGTCACTGCTTCTCTATGGAATTTTAACCAATGAATATCAGTGGACCTGTTGAAGCATCAATGATTTTCAATTCGTAATAGTAATATGGAAAAATTGTGTTTTTCTTAGCAATGTTTAATGTGGAACTGAGGAAGTATTTGATTTGTACAATTCCTGTCCGATATTAACGAATGTTGTCGGGTAAGAATCTTAATTCTTTGGTTATTTGCTTCTGAAATACCTTATATAGTACCTGTAATAGGCATTTTTCGGGTATTTCGGACAGACGTCTGTTTTCGGTGGTTATTAAGGTTGAGAGACCGTTAAGTGGCCAAAGAGAGGACTTTGTCTCTTTTTCAAGAGGCATTCCTTCGATTTATGTGGTACAGTTCTACTGGAACGCCCAATAAATGCTCAAAATCGTAGAGACTCATAATTCATCTTGCTGCTGCGTTGGAGGTCTACTGTAGTGCGAAGTATTCAACAAACGAAATGTTGTAAAATAGGAAATGATTGAGTGATATCCAATTGTATTCACACTGTTATCAATGATTGGTTGTACATGATGTTACACAATCCTTGATCATGTGGTGAGATCTTCTTTACAGTGGCGGGCGTCATCGAGGGGACTTTTACTACTTCATGTGAAAAATATATGCTACGATAGACTTGGAATACGTGAATCGAATCTGCATCGCACGCTGGTTCGAACCGTGCAATTCAATGATCCTGAAACACAATACCTTGCAAAATATTCTACTCCAAAGTTGTGAATGAATTCCATATGCCTCGTAGGTTTCTATTTCCTTTATTTGTGATTGTTGGAGGCGTTTTGAGACTTACAATATTGAACAAGGTTGCGTGTTTATGTCCGTGGCTCCTATAAAGTTTCAGGTCAAGGAAAAATTGATAATGGATGCACGTTGTGAACTTTTTCCAAAAGTTTATAGTTTTTGTTGAAATCCCCTCGATGCCGCCCACCGCTGTTAATGCATGGGTATTTTACATTTGACTTTGTCGAATCGTTTTGACAAAATCATAAAAATATACTTCATCAATTTGTTATATGCTCGAGAGTTGGTGAAAGAATTAGTCTCAAGGTTTGTGAAAATGCATCGCACAATTTCAAAACGCGCGTACATGGGCATACGGAGCGACAACATGGACAAGACGTGGTTGGAAGGGATGACTTCCCAAGCTATCGACCTTGGCAAATGACCACGAAAGTCTCAAGGAGGCCGTGCATCATCTCATGCACGCACAAATCACCAATAAAGATCGAGTTTCGTTTCGACGTCTCTATGAGGTAGGCAACGTAGTGATAGCACAAGTAGATGAATATGATGCATTGTCGTTGGTGGATTGCACGGCACCGAAGGAGATGTAAGAGAACCTTTCCGCGCAAACTACATCGGTGTTTAAATTTGCCCGGGCAATGCAAATTCCAATTCTCCCTGATATCCAAGACGAGGCATCAGACAGTTCCATAATAAATATTGTGCTAATATCAATTTTTTGGTATTTAAGAACATATGAACAATGAGTTATTTAATATTTATTTAACGTGGCATCCAGATCAGTCCACAGTGCACCGTTGGTTTGATGTTCAATCCAGGTCTAGTTGACATTTAACCCCTAAATGAAACCGAGCAGATGCATGTACACAATGAAGCAACGGGCAATGCAGAGTTGACGTGTAAAGTTGCGGCGATCCGATCTAGAATTAGGGCTGCGTGCATGCGTGAAACGTGTCGAAAAAGGAATGCGCCGTCCGGGAATCGAACCCGGGGCATCCGCGTGGGAGGCGGATATTTTACCACTAAACCAACGGCGCGAGTTGTACGC
>NW_008580508.1:0-600 GCF_000520115.1 Aphanomyces invadans
GGCGTGTACGACTTCATCCTTCTCTCCCAGAGCACTCCACAGCTGGAAGCTACCAAGCGTGATCATTTTGTCCGCTTCACCATGAAGGATCTTGATCCCATGACTTTCTGCCTTGGAATTGAAGTTATACGCCTTGACAATGGCTCCAACCACTTGCACCAACACAAGTACTGTATGTATCGTATATACTTGCTAAGCACGGACTTTCTGACTGCAACCCCATTTCAACGCCTCAAAACACTGGACACTCTGCTGCTTCTTTCTCCTCCGCTATCTATAACGATCGTTTGCTTATTACAATACGGTGGGCAAACTACTCTGTCTCACCACGACTACACGTCCCGGCATACAGTGCGCGCCAACCAATTAGGGACACCAAAGTTTCGTGACCTATGGCATTTACTTCGAACTATTTCTGTGAGCGATTCAGAACTGGGGTGCATGAATGCACAACGGAGCATTTCAGCAAGTATCAAAGTCATTTCCCATCCATTGTCATCACAGAAAATGCAAAAAAGTGATTTGGACCCGCGACAGACAGTTAGGGGACACGCCAACAAAATGAATGTTTATGATGAAAGTCACCTCGATTACGCCAAA
>NW_008580508.1:8684-9128 GCF_000520115.1 Aphanomyces invadans
AGATGCGGTAGCTACGAGCCTTAATGTTGAGTGTCCCTTAATTCACTGTCACACCCTTCAAGGTGGTTTTGGCGCGTAGATTTGAGCAAGCCAATCCTGGCTCAAGTTAGGTTATATGAAAATATCCCGCCAATGAAGCTTTTTTTAATGCACGTGGACTCCCTTTCAGTGCTCTTATTGGTGGAATGATGTCACAGAAAAACGTAGTAGCCCTATCCGGTTGGCGCGCACTGTAGCAGACGCTGTGACATTGCTCTCAAGACACTCTAACGTTCCAGCTCCCAAGCATCAAGCGCGTCCTACGCTACTTGAAAGAATTCCAGACTTTATCCTGCTTAACAAGAAGTCCATCGATGAAGCCATCATCGTCCCGGCAAGACGAATGTGGTGGCAGACGCGTTGTCGCGTCCACCGCGTGCAAGTATTCAAGTTGCTACTTGAAAG
>NW_008580509.1:0-450 GCF_000520115.1 Aphanomyces invadans
ACTGAAGCACAGGTGATTGTTGCAAAGCAACTTTCACCGTGAGGAATGCTTTCTCTTCGAGGTCCGTCCACTTCCAGGGCACGGATTCCTTGGCAAGATCACTGATCGACAGGACCAAGTTCGCGTAATTTGCAATAAATTTACGACAGTGCCACTTCATTCCAAGAAAACTCAACAGCTCATTTCGGGTTGTAGGCGCCGCCCACTGCTCAATGGCACGCACCTTGTTGGTATCAACCTTGACTCCGTCAGCCGAGATCGTGTGTCCCAAGAAGTCACCTTGGGCAATGCAAAGACGCACTTTTCACGACGCGCGTAAAGCTTTTCCGATCGCAATACTTCGAGAACAGCACGCAGATTTGTCGCATGCTGACCGACACTCATTGAGTAGATGCTATGTCGTCCAAATAGACAACCACAAAGGAGAATTTGTCGAACAGCGACCGCATA
>NW_008580509.1:8315-8921 GCF_000520115.1 Aphanomyces invadans
CATTTGCTTGATATCCGTGCACAATCGCCGGAACTGCTCAACATACATCATAGTGTCCTTGCAGTTTCTCTGATGCAACCCAAAACCCAAAGAGCTTATCGCGCAAACGCTCTTGTAGGTCATCAGGCTCAAACTCCTCGCGAAGCGCTTGCTCGAACTCGACAAGCGTTGTGATTCCGCTGCCTGCTTCGCGGGAGGCCAACTCCTGATACCAAGCCGCCGCCTGCCCTTTGAGGTTTGCCACAACCATCGCAAGGCAGCGCGTCTCGATTTCAGAGTCGTTCGCATAGTCCAGGTTCTTCGCCGTAAAGAACGTCCGAACACGGTGGATATACAATCCGATACTTTCATTAAGATTTCCATGATACGACGGCATGGATAATCCTTCCACTCTTCGTTCCGGATCGCGCTGATGCGCAAGCCGCCGCCTGCCCTTTGAGGTTTGCCACAACCATCGCAAGGCAGCGTCTTTCGATTTCAGAGTCATTCGCATAGTCCAGGTTCTTCGCCGTAAAGAACGTCCGAACACGGTGGATATACAATCCAATACTTTCATTAAGATTTCCATGATACGACGGCATGGACAATCCTTCCACTCTTCGTTCC
>NW_008580510.1:0-1355 GCF_000520115.1 Aphanomyces invadans
TCAACGGATAAAAGGTACTCCGGGGATAACAGGCTGATGACTCCTAAGAGCTCCTATCGACGGAGTCGTTTGGCACCTCGATGTCGACTCATCACATCCTGGAGCTGAAGAAGGTTCCAAGGGTTCGGCTGTTCGCCATGGATTTTTTTATTTCTTCTCCTTTTACTAAAGTTGTATAAATAATATTAAAAGAGAATAAAGATGAAAAAAGATAAATAAGAACCAAAAGAAGATATAGCATTCCAACCAGAAAAAGAATCAGGAAAGTCAGGAATTCACAGACTTCGGAGCAGAAAGTCTGTTTACCACCCCACATTCCAGACCAGCTTTAAAGCAAAGTCTGAATTCTTCGGAGTTCGAATCGAAGTTCAAGTCCGGAAACTTAGGATTGCGGACTTGCTAAACGTCACTATTGACTCGGTAAGAACGACTGACATCCTCCGGGGTGCACGCATGGTTCAGAGGACAAAAATCCAAGGCTGCAGCACGTAAAGTGTCCGAGGCAGTCGGTCGCAGCCTGGTTGTTGTCAAGGATGTTTGGCAAGAGTACTTGTCGTCGGGATCAGTACAGTTGTAGCTCCACCTTCCGACATCACATCTTATAGCACAACAATACCACGAACCAAGCAAGTGGTTGCCGTGGTACAAGAGTTCGTGCGCAATCGTCGCGTAACCTGCACAAGGACGACAGCTGTCGATGTCGTCATTTACCTGAGGAAAATGTATGTCATCAACTTTGACGTCAACGACGCAACCTCCTACAAAGCTGTCCTCTGGTCTGTGCAGAGGTACCTGAGCCAGCAGGGATATAAGCGAGGATAAAAAACGGATCGTCAACATACCACTTGAAGCGCAAGAACACATTGGCGCGGGACGCATATGTGCAGCGTATGCAATCGAATTTGACATCAACCCAGCGGCAACACGTCGTCTACACAGATGAGTCGTACATCTTCCACCACTACAAGTGCCGTAACCACCGCTTGTACGACCCGTTGGACACATTGTGTATTGTGGCAAAGGAGAAGCACAAAGGACGGAGATACTGATTTGTTGCTGTCATTCTTGACTCCCCCACCATCCACGGCCAAGTCCTGGCGCTGAACATTTTACTGGTGGGAAGTCAACGAGCCAGGAGCCAAAGGATTACCATGGGATGTTCACCCATGACTACTTTGTGCGGTGGTTTGCCAGACTACTAGACAAGCTGAACGACATCGGCGTGTCCAACGTCCTGATTGTCATGGAGAACGCTAAATATCACAAAGGGCGACCGAATAATACACCATCCTGTCGACAACGCAAAGGTGCGCTGTTGGAAGCGTGCAGATTGCACGGCATCCCCGTGCTGGACA
>NW_008580510.1:10990-11504 GCF_000520115.1 Aphanomyces invadans
GCAAGGTCATCATGTCGAGCGCCAAAATATCAGCTTGAAAATTCAAACTGCGAGGGACCTTGTAACGGTTGTCACCAGCTGCGTCCAAAATTGCAGCAATAACACGCTGTAGCGTTCCAAACGTACTATCAAGAGCGCGGGATACCTTGCCGTCAGTGCTCCTCTTCAGCAGCTCAAGGTACAAGCATTTCCGTTGGTCGTCAGTTAAATTTGACTTGCGTTTTGTATTGGCATCTTCCAGCAGCCCTTGCGGGTCGAAAAGTGAAATATAATTGACGAGAAAAATCACCGCTACAGATGTCACGATCATCTCCTGACGTCGTAGGTCCTTGAGGTATGTGACCAGCTCTCGTGGTTGGGGGATGATGGGCTTGCCACCGCATGTGCCAGTGTTCTTCTTCCGTGTCTTGGATCCCATGAGCTACATCATGGTGGCCTTCGATTGTAGCCAACGACGCACGCACCTTCCCGGGTAACCAGTTGTTACAGCTGCATGCTGAACGGATGTTTTCTC
>NW_008580511.1:0-567 GCF_000520115.1 Aphanomyces invadans
GTACACTTCTCCGTCATCGCAACCTTAGCTATTGTAAAGAACCATTCACACAGAATCGAGGTAGGTGGAGTGACATTCGTGTCCATGTACATGCCGCCCATCGTTTGCTACCCAGCTCGACCGGCTCATGACACAGCAAGCAAGCGTAGAAGCAAATGAGAATGGTCACGTATGGTTACAAATTCCTAAGCTACAGCCGCATCGTCACCAGCGTTGACGATGCGGCTGCAGCACTCCTCTTGGACGCAATGGATGGTTTTGTTCTCTGCAGCACGTCGATTCACACTTTGCTACTGAAGGGAGGGGTTCGGCACGGGAGGCGAACTGTGGCCCAAGGGACATGGCAAAAAAGGTGATTCTCTCTCACAGAAAGGTATAATATATGAAAGGTTGTACGCATAGTCTCCATCAGCAATAGGATTTTGTTTGTGAAGGGTATTTGTATATAGAGTTCCACAGCCTCAGCAATTTGTAGTACTTTCAGCAAGACCAAAATATTACATCTTTCACACGTTATTGAATAATTGGGTAAAATCGCCTAATACTCCAGCTGGACGAAATAGGATA
>NW_008580511.1:11826-12606 GCF_000520115.1 Aphanomyces invadans
AAATCGCCTAATACTCCAGCTGGACGAAATAGGATACAGTGGTGCCCCGCGATAGTGAACCCAATAAAACTTTATACCCCTACAAAATTTATATGCATGTGAGGCAACCAGCAATAAAATTGTAGAGGCCTTTCAAATTTTGAAACAGACACAAACCATCTGACGATCAAACGCCATCACCAACTTCCCGGATTCGGCTGACAATCGAGCAGAAGAGGGCTCTGGTGGAATACCACGTGGCAATTCCACATGTCAAAGGGCTCGCGCTGCGCCAATGGGCACGCAAACCGTTCAACCTCTCACGCGACCCTCCCAAGGCATCAATGTCGACGTGGCTCAGGTCGGTCAACGACGTCGACGTTGAGGGCATACAACCAACACATAAATCATCGCAACGACCCCACACGCCGAACGCATTGATTGAAAAATATGCGTAACCTTTAATGGAAAGTCGAGTGTATGCTGTCCTTGGTGTGCGTTTTATCTTCTGGAGGTTGCCAGGGTATCAACCCCCTCCTGAATTCGAATTTGATTTCCATTGTTGTATCAGAGGACTTTTGGAAAATAACATATGCTAATTGAAAGCCAATCAGGTGTAAGTCAACCACCCTTTATTTGAATAACTGTCTTCCTGTGATACCTGTAAAAAATTATGTGCCAGTGAGGTTCACTATCGCGGGGCAGTACTGTAATGCACCTTTGTCATCAATAATTCGGATACACCTCATTATTAATACTCGAAGTACAATTTTCTTTCATATTAAAAGGCGTACACTTGAC
>NW_008580512.1:0-1904 GCF_000520115.1 Aphanomyces invadans
GAAGTTCGTCGAAGCTTCACGAAGGCCATTCCGATGCCTCGCCCACCAACGGACGACAGAATTTAATTTCACGTGAATTTTAATTGATCTTTTGTTCTCCAATATAATTTTGAAGATTGAAATTTATAATTGAAAATAATTTTACGAAAAAGTTTAACACTGACCGGGGCTCGAACCCCGGCCCCCTTCCTCAATCATCTTGGATGCCGTCGCACTAACCATTGCGCCACCGTGTCAAACGCTTATCTTTATATCCTGTCCATCGTACCAGTCATTTACGTTACTCTAAATTGAAATAACCTGTTGGAAATGATGCATTTCAAACGGCTAGGCTCAAGATTCGCGCGCATTTGAGTTTCATAAATTAATATACCTCAAAATATAAATCCACAACGTTGAAATTTTTATCGAATGGCATACTATTGGTTGGAAAACCTCCCGAAGTCCGAAGTTCATCAACCAAAAATTATGCACGTAGGCTCCCAAGTTCGAAGATTCGATAGGCGTACCATTCCGTCGTTCCCTGTACTTCGAAGTATACATTATCAGCTCATACAGTTTTGCCTATTGGCGTCGTGCCTTCAGCAAATTTTCAAGCATTGAAGCGCGAAATTCAATCACACTCCTCATTGCCGCACATTCCACGTGGTGAGCCAACATGGAGGTCACGCCTGACCGAGTGCGCATGACCTTAACGCAGAAGTTTGCAGTGTGCGAACATTATGCTCAAAACAAGCACCTGTATTTGAGTGCATTGGCGACGTGGGCCCACGAAACGCTCAAATACGACCGCCCATCTGCAGCCTCTGGACGCTGGGGTAATTCGCTCGTTCAAGGCTCATCTTCAACGCATTCGGACAGACTTCATCGTCAGCAAGGTCGATGCGCTTCAAGACACTGCTGAGTTCGTGCGCCTAAGCAAGGAGCAAGTCGATGAGCTTCTGTACGTCGACGTTGCTCGTGTCATTCAATGGGCAAACAACGTTTGGTGCGCTGTTACCTCCTCGACGATATCAAACTGTTGGCGTCATACCAGCATCCTTGACGATGGCTTTTTCGAGCTGGTAGCAAGCATGGAGGCCACTCGTACTTGCCCTCCAACAATTCGCTCGCTTGTTCTATAGAATTTCACAGGTCCTGTTCATCCCATTAAACCTTTGAGTGTAAATATTCCCTTGAAAAAATCTCCGCACTAATGGTGCAGGTGTCACGCGTCGACAAGAATCAGGCATTACAAAAAGAATTGACATCATTGCACTATTGTATGTCATTTACTTCCTCTGTTCGCAAATACTGTTGACACATTTTTCAAATTTCCTTCACGAAGTAGATATTGGTCAAAATCCCCTCAAACCAGCACCAATTTACAGCCTATCAAACGACCAAAAAAGAAAAGAGAAAAGAAACAAGAGAAAATGGAACAAATGCTTCAAACATTGCTACAACAACTGGGAACCGCGCTACGGAGGTTTGAATGCCGAGTGAACAATCTGGTCGTGAGCTTGCGAACGACAAATGAGCGCCGCCATCGACTTGATGCAGCGAAGGTTTGATTATGAGGATAGGGTGGAGTCACTGATTGATTCACTTGATACCTCATTGACATTGGCCACTTCAACTAATCTTGACGAGATTTGCGAAATGGTCGGGAATCTCGACTGCTGAATAATTGTATCACATCCTGTAGGGTTTGGTCGTATTTTCACGTTTTGAATAAAATTACACGTTTTTGCTCTGTCCACTAAAATATTTCATACAAATTCTTATATAATTATTTTGTTCAAACAAGTGTCAACAGTTTGCGAACAGAGGAAGTACATATATCAAGTACACGAGCGAACGACGAAGATGTGGCTCCTTCAAGCATCGTAAAGACACGACGGATGTGAAGTTTTTAGGAGCTC
>NW_008580512.1:11034-12229 GCF_000520115.1 Aphanomyces invadans
TGATAGGTTCGGTTGGCGTGATTCGATTGACAGTCGTCCGGAAATTCGTATCAAATCAACAATATCTTGCTGACAAATACAATTGCCACCCTGCAACGATTCGCAAAATGTCGAGGCCAGCAAAGAAGCTCACGGTTTCCACTCTGATCGGTGCCGCTGCCGACAGCATGCCTTGGCACCGATCGAACCCGAGCGCCCCGCGAACCTTGGACAGCACCAAGTGGTGTGCAATGGCGTACCTTTATGGGGTGCCGCCGCCTTTGCCGTACTGGCTGCGTCATGCTTGGCAGCACCGACGCTCTTGGCCCACGTGACAAGGCGCTTCTTCAACCCCGTCGTGCCTCGCCCGATCGAGATCATCTTCTCCATCATTTTCTCCCACACACGAGGGACAGCAAAGAACAGCGTCGGCCGTGCTTCCTTCAGCGTCGTGCCGAGACCACCCTTGAGTGCATCAGGCTGGGCAAAGTAGATGGCCATACCTCGCGCCAGCGGCAAGTACATGTCAAATAGTTGTGCGGCCACGTGAGATAGTGACAAGTACGACACCGTGTTCCCGTGCTCGTTCAAGACGATCCCAGTGCGCTCGTAGTGGACGGCCGTGGCTTCGACGGCCTACGTCAGGCTGTCATGGGATAGCATGACGGCCTTCGGGTTGCCGGTCGTCCCGCTCGTGTAGAAGAGCGTGCAGCAGTTGCCTGGCTTCTGGGCGTCCATGCGGGCTTCCAGCACCGCGTCGTCCACGCCGGCGCCGGTCGCTAAAAAATCGGCAAACGAGTACACGAGTATTGCTCACGAGTATTGCTCGCGGTGTACACCCCCGCAGGAATGCACCCGCCGACGATCGCGCCCATGTTGGCAGTCACCCACTCGATCGAGTTGAACCCGATGATGTTGATCACGTCGAACGGCGCGAGATCAAGGTGGATGAGCGCTTTTGCAAACGCGCGGCAGTCGGCGTAATACTGGGACCACGTCTTGTGCGTGTACTCGGTCGCGCCGACTGCATTCGTATAATAAATAGACCGGGCTGTCTGGTACGCCTCCACTACCTTATACCAAGATAATTAGTTATTGCAGGATAGCGTAATTTTATTCAAGGAGGCATACGGCAAGATTCTGAGTCGCGCCATTATTGTGGGACGGAGGGAGTACATTCCTATATTGAAACGTCAAGGAGTTTCAAATACTACAA
>NW_008580513.1:0-1653 GCF_000520115.1 Aphanomyces invadans
CGGAGAAGCTCTCGAGCGCCGCGGGGCACTCCTGTTGGGCAAAATACACACGCAGGACATGGTTTTGGAGGTTGAACTCCGGGACGACGGCGGTGCGGGTGCAGAAGATGGGTCGCGTCTTGAGTCGATGCAGGAGGAGCATAAACTTCTCCTCGTCGAAGTTTGCCCGGACGGGGCTAATGTCTATATAGAACAGAACATCAAGAGAGTTACCTTCACGGTTCGGAGGCATGACAGGATACTGTTTGCCCAGAATAGACACAGACAAACCCTGCATGCGGGCCTTCGTGTCGGCATCGGTAACAGAAATAACCAAATCACGACCGGCACGGTTGGCTTGGACAAAATTGACCAGAAGCGGACCAATCGCAGTTGATTGATTTTCGTTCACGATGGCTTCCAGGATACGACCGGAGCCCATCTGAGCGAGCGCGTTCTCCGTAGCAACCCACACGTAATCGGTGGCTTGCTTGGGTTTACACGGACGAGCATCCACGATGGCACTCCAAAGCGTAGCGAACGCCTCAGGAGTGTCATTGGCTTGGGCCATGGTAACAAGGCGATGAACGGCGTCGTTGGAGGGGAGATTGAGAGCACTCTTGTGCCGCTGCCCCTTGGCCTCGGCATGCAATGAACGTAGCATGGAGGCGTATGACGCCGCAGGTGGTGTCGTTGAGGTCGACGAGGCAACAGGAGGGAAGACGGCGGAGCCGGGGTAAGGGGGGACATGGGAGGGGCGACCGGGAGGGGGTACATCGGTCGGGGAGTTTCGTGGTGCAAACGACGTTGCTGGGCCTTCGGTGCCTGCCGCGGGAGGACTGTCCAGAGGGGAGCCAGGGCGACCGGGGCCGGTTGCTACAGCCTGCACGAGGCCATCGGTGCTGGGTTCCGGGTCCGAGACGTTCGACACGGCAGTTCCGGTGGTGCCGGAGCAAGGCTGCTGCGAGCCCGGGTCGGAAGAGGTTGGTGCGGTGGAGACGGGCGGTGTCGACGCCGACGTAGTGGCGGTGTCCGAAGTCTGAGAGCGTCGCTGCGGGCTCGTCGGGGTTGATCCCAGGCGGGCCCTCGTCCACAGGTGGTCGTTGGCGCAGCAGGCGGGGTGGTGCCTTCGTGTTGCTACGGGTGCCGTAGGCGCTGGTGGCGACGGGAGCGGTGGAACGGGTGGAGGACATCAGCGTTCGGATGACTATTATTTAACCGGATGCGTGGTACAGGGTAAATTGGAAAGTCATGACAGCTTGGCCGAGTGTTCAAAGGATATATTATAGAATATACCCATCCTATCCAATATACCTGGAGCATTGGATATTTTCACTCTGAAAGGGGATAAATAGATTGTGGGCGGTTTGGGGGACGGCAGTCGTGGTGCGGTGGCCGGAATTGCAGCGGCGGTGGGGTGGCAGACATGACAACCGCGGCAGTGGTGACGGCGACGATGTCGGTGGCC
This sequence comes from Aphanomyces invadans, assembly GCF_000520115.1. Lineage (NCBI taxonomy): Eukaryota > Oomycota > Saprolegniomycetes > Saprolegniales > Verrucalvaceae > Aphanomyces > Aphanomyces invadans. The sequence continues at coordinate 1,448 of NW_008580513.1, forward strand.
GTGGCGTAGTTTGGCAAGGTGTTGACGACTGTGGCGTCGGCGGCGGTCGCGGTGGCAGTCGTGGCGTTGACGGCCGTTGTTGCGGCTGGTGACGCGAGGCAGGCACAACGGTGGTGGCAGTGTTGGCTGCGATGGTGTCGGCAGCCCTGGCGTTGGCCGGCATGATGTTTGACTACCGTGGTATCGGCGGCAATGGCGTTGGCCGT
>NW_008580513.1:9494-11339 GCF_000520115.1 Aphanomyces invadans
GAGCGACTCTTGTTCGACTTTCGCCAGTCGGAAAGGAGCACGGTTCTGCGGCTTCGCACCGGGCTTCAAGGTGAGGTCAAACAACACCGAGCGCTCTGGTGGCAACCCATCCGGCAGTTCCTTGGGAAAAACATCCTTGAACTCGTCCAACACTACTTCGATTTCTGCAGGTGTTGACTGAACTTGCGCCTCCACGCGAAACAGCTTAAGAATCCATCCTTCACAGTCCTTCGTGATCAGAGAATTCGTTTTCACTTCTTCTACCGAAGTGTCACTTGATCTCACCAATCTATAACCGGGTTGCACTGGCGAAACCATGGCTGACCCAAAATGACATCAAACTCCTTGTCCTTCAGGTCCCATTCGATCATCGTGACATTGTCGAACCGCATGTCGTCCATTGTCAGCGTCTCTTTAACTTCGCGCGTTCGGGTCGGGTCCGAGACCACATTGTCATACCCCGCAATTCGAACGGTCTTCTCACGCACAACACAAGACCCCATGCCAACGCGGCAGAGTGAGGTAGTTGCGCCACTGTCGATCATGACATTCACGACATTGCCATTCATTACTCCTGGCTTAATCATCAACCGTTGATCCGCTGCTCGGATCGTTTTGCACTGAGCCTCAGGCTGTTCTTTGTCGTCTGCAGTCTTAAAATTTCCAAAGGAGATATATTCCACATCGTCATTAGTCGTCGATTCCTCGTGGACTTCCAAGTTCACTTGACGACTGTGTGGCTCCTGACTTGAAATCTTCTTTTTGGGCTTCTGGCGCTCGGATGAGTAGTGTCCCAGCTTCTGACAGTTATATCAACGAATTTTGCTACGGTCCTACCTCTTGGAACTTTCTCGCAATGTTCAAGTTGTCGACCTCCATGTTGACAGACTCCTGTAGTTCGCGTCTTTGTGGTAACCATCTGCGATGTTCTTCCTCGAATCGACTTCAACGGTTCTGATTCCCTTGAACCCTTATGCTCGAAGATTCTGCGTGTGCCCTTCCGTACTCCATGGCCACTTTCATCGCTGCAGTCAGAGTCTTGCATTGCCGATACTTAACTTCCTCGCGGGTGTTCAACTTCAGACTGCGGATGAAGAACTTCACTTTGTCCAACTCGGACATTTGCTTGATATCCGTGCACAAGCGCCGGAACTGCTCGACATACATCAAAATGTCCTTGCAGTTTCTCTGATGCAGCCCAAAGAGCTTATCGCGCAACCGCTCTTGCAGGTCATCAGGTTCAAGTTCCTCTCGGAGTGCTTCTTCAAACTCCACAAGTGTTGTGATTTCACTGCCTCCTTCGCGGGAAGCCAACTCTTGATACCAAGCCGTCGCCTGCCCTTTGATGTTTCGTTGATTCGCAGCAAGTTGACTTTGCTTCTCCGCAAGTTGTGCCTAGGTCGCTTGTTGCTGTTGTTCTGTAGGAGGGACGCAATATTTTGTTGTTGTTGATCCATTCGAGCAAATAATTGCGAAAAAATTTCCTCCATTTTAGCGAAATTGGTTAATTACTTCAAATTTATCAAACCAATCAGGCGACTTCGTTTCTTCTTCAATACTTCCTCGGGCCATCCCTGGCTCAGAGCCATCTTGCCCTGAACGTGCATAAATGGAAGAACTGATCGTTTTCACCCACGCAAGGGCGATGCACCAGTCTTGGGTGCATGCTACGATTGGCCGTGTCACGTCCCCCCCCAGCGAAATCTCTAGCTTTATCCTGAACTTTTTGTCGTATCATGCACTGAGATCACTTTTCAAGTTCCTCTCACTCGACACCGACGACACCGACAGATGGGTGTGCTCTACTCGAAAGTCCTGGATCGCCTCTTCGGCAAGAAAGAAATG
>NW_008580513.1:11439-11892 GCF_000520115.1 Aphanomyces invadans
GGTGGCGGTGGGCATGGTGTGTGGCGACCGTGGTGTCGGTGGCGGTGGCCTCGGCTGTCGTGTTGTTGGCGGCCATAGCTACATGCAACTGCGTGCGCCGAACTCCAAAGTGTGCTGTAGTGCTCGTGTCATGGCTTTGCGAAATGATTTCGCCTTTTGGAAAGTCGTCTTTGGGAACACACAACTTCCAAATTTGGTCTTTCGACTTCGCGAAGTAGAGTTTATCCTTTGTATGAACTTAGTCGCATCTTCGAATTCCCCGGTCTTGGCGTAGGCTTGGATGAACCTTTGTTTCGACTTCTCTTCCATTTTAACGGTGCTATATGATAGTTCTTCGGAATGGTTGATGACATGTTGCTGTGGTACTTCGACTTCGAGACTGTTTATTTGCACCTCCTCCCCCCCCGAGAAGGCTAGTCGGTCATCAACATAAATGTACGCATGTCAATGCGC
>NW_008580514.1:0-1360 GCF_000520115.1 Aphanomyces invadans
CGGCTGGGAGACGAGCGAGAAATCCCAAACTTTCTTGCCGTATTCGTCGAAGGCGGCCTTGAGTTGCGTGTCCATGGGGTGACGTCGGCCCGGGCATTATCGTGCTGTAGCACCACCGTCTTGTCGGGGCTTGGCCATTTTGCCGCAATCGAGGGTAGGACTTTCTCGAGAAGGAAGACACGATATACATCCTTTGTAACCGCGATTGACTTGGTTTCGTAGGAACCAGCCAACCAGTTGATGCTGGCGCGTAGAGCTGGTACTGACTCAAAGAACGGCCACGTGCCTATCTTGCCATCCCACCACGTGCTCGTTTCGTCGATGTATCTTGGGCGCGCAACAGCACTGAGGAACATGACCCGGGTAATGTACCTTTTGCTTCTACAGGTTCGTTGTGGTTCGCGTTCCCCAGGAACGAGGTAGTACTTACGAGTGGTCTTTGCAAGATAAAATCACTTCTGGTTCAGATGCACGAATGTAGCATGTCCGACAGATGCATATCAGCCTTAACCATTATCATGGCAAACTTGAGGCTACAGTATTTGTTAGCGTCCGTTAGCACTGGACGTATCGCATTGGAGTGGGCACGGAACAACCCGAGTTTCAAGTATCGGTGATGAACCACGACCTATTCCTATTAAATTGTTAGATGAAGTTGCATATCCTGTCATACCAGTGTTTTCAGATATTGAACGAAGCGTTGTTCGTTGTGCAAGAGGCACCTGCAGCAGCTTAACCTTAACTTGCTCGGCAGTGTAAGCTATTTTTCTGCCTGCTTTGCCTTTCTTTTTGTTTGCTACAGACACTTTCATGTTACCATGGGAGATGTCTTGGGCCTTGGCCAACGCAATGATTCGGCGTATAGTAGACACGCGCCAATGGTACTTTGCTGCCAGCAACTGACTTGTGCCTTTAGGCAGCCGGGTGAGAAAACCGTTGTTGCTTTGGACCAGGACTTCCCGAAGGATGGCTTCACGCTCCTCGTCAAGTCGGGTCGTGTTGATGACATTTTGAATGTGTGTCATTTCTGATGTATGCTTTATATGGAAGTTTGTATGCTGCCTTTGACTCGGCAAAAATGTCCCGCGTTTTTTAGATTCGTGCTCAAACTTTACACACTTAGAAGCGCGTAAAATTAGTAAGCTCTTGGCGCGCTCTGTGCAATGATCCAATCAGAGGTGTCGAATCAAGATTTGAGGAGGCATACGCACGGCCTGACAGTTGTCGATAGCAACAAGCGACCCCAAATGTTATCAATAAACTTGAAGAAATATTGAAGCTGACAGAATTTGGGGAATCTGCAAATTTATACAAGAATATGCATTCGATTATAGAGGAAATACTTCTTGCAGGTGCGGCT
>NW_008580514.1:10867-11475 GCF_000520115.1 Aphanomyces invadans
GGCGACCCGATGGTGTGTCAGTGGGCAAACCCTTGTGGTAGGAGGCGTTGTCCATGACAATGAAAGCATTGGTAACACCCAATTCATCCATCTCGTCGAGAAGTCGTTTGAACCACCCAACGTAGTAGGCATGGTTGAACATACCATGGTAGTCCTGTGGTTCCTTTGCCGTGCTTTTCCCACCGGTGAAGATGTCGATGGCCAACAGTCGACTTTCCAGGGTTGGGGACTCGAGTATGGCGGCAACAAAGCAATACCGCCGACCCTTGTTCTTTGACTTGGGAGGCATGTCAAGTTGATCAGACGGGTCGTACAAGCTTTGATGATGACACTTGTAATGATGGTGTATGTAGGACTCATCCGTGTAGACAATGTGCGGGCGCGAAGGGTGACCAACGTGGGGACGCATCAGGTCGATGTACAAGTCGCGAGCAAGAACGTTCTTCTGGGAGAGGTGGTACGTCGACACTCCCTGACGACGACTGCCGCGCTTGTATCCCAGTCGTTTGAGGTATCGTTGGACAGTGCGAAGATTGCGTTTCAAATCCTTCTTGTCCAACATGTCGACGTCGACGATGGACATCTCCCGTAGGTAGTTGAGAACATCG
>NW_008580515.1:0-1726 GCF_000520115.1 Aphanomyces invadans
ATGCACAAATGTTCCATTAATGACTTATTGTCCCTGATGAAATGCCTCAATATGATCTACCAGCACACATTTAACTAACCCCATTCCTCTCTCTGAGCGATCGCGCTTTGCTTTGCTTGTCGATGTCCTGTAGTCCTCAATAACAATGGCTGCTTTGCTGTTGAACTTCTCCTTCTGCAGCAACAGTCGGCGGGGCAAGAAGCTGACGTGGCATCTGGTCTCGCTGCCCAGTAGGCGGTACGCCTTGATTGCTTCCTCAATGGCATTCGGTGGGCGCCCACTGTACACGACTTCAATTTTAAATAGCAGGACATCATTCACCTGCACAACATCACCACATATATCGTGGGAGGTGCATCAGCGCGTGTCACTGCCAGAGGACAGACCAAAAACGTCGACAGCTGGTGGCTCCATCGTTGTGAATCGCGTTTGGGCCACGAGCCGATTATTTAAGTGTTACTTCATTGGTTGGATCGAAATTTGCACGCTTCACTATTGGACACATAACGTCCAATCCGCTCAGGCATGGTGCATTTTAACAGCAAAGTGGTGATTCTTGGCGCATAGTTAAGATTTGATACCTTGGTGCAGAACAACTACAAAAAACCATGGTACAAGACTACGACAAATACGGTAGATGCGAGCTACCTCCCCGCCGAATTGCTTGTGTCGAAGGGGGCGATTTGGAACTTCCTTAAGTCCCCCAAGGCGTACGCAGCAAAAGAGAGACCTGGAAGTAAGCCCAAACTGGACGTGCGCGAGCGTCGACGAGTCTTGCGGGTCGCGTCCGAGGGCAAATCGAGCTCAAGTAAGATTAAACATGACCTTAATCTTAATGTTTCTGCTCTACGATACGCCGTATCCTTTCTGCATCGCCTTTCCTCAAGTACAAGAAACGAAAGGCAAGCCCTCGACTAACGCACCGACACAAGGAAGCACGTGTCGAGTGGTCAATGGCGCACGTGGACCTTGGCCACGCTTGGGACCGTATCATCTTCTCGGACGAGAAGAAATTTAACCTGGATGGGCCAGACGGCCTCCAGTACTACTGGAATGACCTCCGCAAGGAAGAGCAAACTTTCCTGAGCCGTCAATACGGTGGGGGGAGCGTCATGATTTGGGCCGGTTTTTCAAGCAAGGGGTTGACCGAAGTTGCCTTCCTTCAAGGCCGCCAGAACTCCTGGGCCTACTGTGATACTGTTGCGGAATATCCCCTGCCCTTTGCCCACGCCAACCACCCCGAAGGTTTTGTTTTTCAACAAGACAATGCCAGCATTCATGTCAGCAACGAGAGCAAGTCGTTTTTGGCCTAGTACGAAGTTCCACTTTTGGGCTGGCCTTCGCTCACTCCGGATCTGAATCCGATCGAAAACGCTGGGGAGACCCGGTGCGGAAGGTTTATGCCAACGGGCGTCAACTTGAGACCGTAGACAAGCTCAAACTCGAAATTTTGCGGCAATGGAATGCCATCGACTCCGATCTGCTTCTGAAGCTTGTGGCATCGATGAAATCGCGTTGCATTACTGTTTTTCAGCTCAAGGGTTCGTGTATGAAGTATTAAAGTATAACACAGCTCATTTTGTCTTCATACTTGCTCTTGTTTGTCAAATTGCAAAAGTGTACCTTTCTCAATGGCCAGCTTTTATTTTGCAGAATTTACAAAAGTGCATATATCTCGAGCTGCATTATATGTTTGTGAACTCTGAAGGTTCCAATAAGATCGCAT
>NW_008580516.1:0-1237 GCF_000520115.1 Aphanomyces invadans
TACCACCTGTATGTTATTGACAAAATCACTCCAACGTTGCATTTTCAAATATTTGCCAAATCAGTTCTCGCACATAGCATTGATTTGGAAAAGATTGGCTGAAAATGAGGTCAATTTTTGAACCACTGGGATTCTCCAGTGGGGTGTTCATCACACTGAAGTGTGATTCACAGTGTGAGAAAAAACTGCCCAATCATTCCTATTCAATATCACACAAATCACACCGCAAATGGATCGAGCAAAGTATACCTGATGGAGCTCAAGCGCTTCATGGAGTTCTCGGGACGCACCGAGGAGCTCAACGACCCCAACTTCACTGAGACGAACTTGCTGGATGTGACCCCTGAGGACATCCGGCGCTATTTCAACCTTAAAGCCTTTGGAACTACTGCGCCAACGTCTGCTTCCCTTCCAACACATGCACGAGCAAACACCCTTAAATCTATGAAAAAGATGCTCAGCGCGTTCATGCCACGCCGCATGATTCCATGGGACGAAATCCGGCGAGAGGGCAACCCAACGCGATCTGTGGTTGTAAATGACGTCATCAAGTTGGTGATGAAATGTGAGGTGCAACGTCAGGGCGTCGAGTCAAAAGCCCGCAGGCCCATTGAGTTCACCGAGTTCATGAATGCATTAAAAGTCATACGACTATGCTCCGAATTTTCGGAATTGGATCGATACCGGCTTGGGAGCGTTATCACGTTGCAATGGCACCTGGTTGCACGAGTCGACGACATGATGAAACTCTGTTTGCGTGAGTTTTCATTCAACCCAAGTCACCAGCTTACCCTACTGTGTCAGATGCGGTGGTCAAAAAAAATTTCCGAGGACCGCGAAGCCCCTCATCAAATTGTCCTTGCATCCATGGACGATCGTTTATGCCCTTTGTTGAACCTGGCTGTGTACATGGATACGTTGGTGGACCCATTGGTTGGTGATTGCTTTTTGTATGGCAATGGAAATGATGGACACAGAATGGTTCACTCCCTACTTGGTGTGGCATTGGAGCATTGCGACTTCGTAAACTGGTGGCCGGAAACCTGGGAACCCACAGCATTCGAAAGGGAGCAGCAACATATTGTGCGAAATGTGGTGTTTCAAAAGACCACATTGAATTGCGTGGTCGATGGCGGGGTCAAAAGAAGCAAGTTGACACGTACATTAATATTGAACGATCATTTCCTGATGCTCAAGTTGCATCACGTTTATGTGGTCCAAATGGAGCGGCGAAATA
>NW_008580516.1:8567-10390 GCF_000520115.1 Aphanomyces invadans
CTTTGATTGACCATTTCATGAAGAGTATTCTGTTTGAAGGAATGTGATCAAGTCCATTGTATTCAGAAGAATACACGGAGCAGTACACAATTTTTTATGAACATGTTCATCTATAAACACGCAAATTGAAAAAAGGTCGGTCGATGCGTTCGACCACTGTTAACCAAAACTTTAGAAGATAAAAGTGCTATATTTTTTCAATAGTTCCTGGTAGTTGCTGCAACAGATTCATCTAATAACACTGTACATGAAGTACACGGTCACCGGGTTGGACGATCGCATCAATACACCCATCCACGCGTTGTTGCACTCAGCAGTATTTGATGTACGGACTCCGAACGTAGCAAATCCGTTCGCATTGATTTCGAACTGTACCCAGTTTTGAATACCTGGTTGTACTATACGTCTCGAAGGTACAGTACCTCGCCCCCTTTGGGAGCTCTTTTTCCAAGTTGGCCATGTTTTGGTCATACTCGTTTTTGGTTTTTGATGATGCAACTTTCTTGATGCATTTTCTTCCAAGTCTTGTCAGACGACTACATGCCGCGGCCACATTGAGTGCTACGTGGTACATGCAATTTCGATGCAAGGAATTCGGAAATTCTTCGTTGACTGTAGTAAGGAGACCTATGCATAATATGTGAGATACTTCACATGTCTTAGTACAATCGTTTTGGAATTCGTCTTGACTTTGCTTGCACCTTTAAATCGATCCGATACAAATACCGAAACCTCGGAATTTCAAGTCCAGACAAATTCAAGTTGTGCAAATACCATTTCCAGTGCTCCCATGTCTCTTGCGGGACAATCGCGAGTGCAATGAGACGATTTTTGTGGCCACTGTCTTTCACACTTGCAGTAAGGAACACCCCAGTCTTGTTGTAGATCCCTTTCATGTGGCACGCGTCGACGGCGATGACAGGCTTGCACGTGTTCATGCATTGCTTGAAGCAAGCTGGTACAAAAAAGCAGTGAAAAAATCGACGGTCTTGGTCCGTTTCGATCCACTTGCTGCTCCCGGCAAAATTGTTATGTTCACATCACTGAACGGTTCATTACTCTCATTGTCGTGGCATAGCATTGCCAAGTATGGCTCTATCCGGCCTCAATCTTCCCGTACAATAATTCTTCGGCATGTCTTCGAACATGGATACAAACGATGGGACGGGTTTGTAGAAGCATTTTTCGAACAAGGCTGCACGGACGAGTGGACACGTTACAAGGGCTTGCTTTTCGTCTAGAGTGGGGAGTTCCGCAACATAGCGGGCGACAGTGTGAGCTGCCTATTTCAAGACTTGTGCTGGGAAAGTTGCCATAAATGTTCACATGATACCTCCTCCTGTGTCAATGTGCGGTTCCGTTGTAAAAGTCCCGTCTTGGCGTTGTTAGGAACGATGAAAGTGGCTGAAAAAGTCGACGCTGCACTTGACTCAGAGGAGCACGAGTCATTCTCGTAGTCGCGTTCGGAGCCTACGCAGGCGAGTCCCCTTCGTCACTCGCACTTGAATAGTTGCTGTCTCGTATCTAATGTTGAAAAACGTCTTCCCACAAATCTTCAGGCTGACTCACTGCCTCTACGAAGTCGTTATTGCCATTGCGTCTTTCTGTTGTGCCGTGCGAGCTGAGGACATGATTGTGGTGCAAAACAGTGCTGTGATTTGAATCTCTAATTATAGTGAACTACGTTCAGGTCGCGATCATGCAAAAACACGTACCATGCCTTGGATCGACGGCTGACACGAGCGCTGAATGTGCACCCAATCGTTTATGTCCAACTTCTGGATGCCGCCTTTGCCTGGGCGCAGGAAAACCACCATGCAGAG
>NW_008580517.1:0-1824 GCF_000520115.1 Aphanomyces invadans
ACGGACCCGTTCAGGAACACGAGCGACCACCAGATGAACCGACGGTGCGAGTGGATGTCGTCCAGCACGTGCTGCGGAATCTCGCTGTCCAGGTCGTTCAGGACCGTGTCCTTTTCATGGGAAGGAGACGCCAACGGCTTTTGCAGGTTCGTTGGGTTCTCCATGGCGATATAGTCGAACGCGCAAAATGCAGAGTGGGCGGTCGCGTGGCGCCTTGGCGACTGGGACGACTTATGGAGCCTGGGCGACGACAGTCCAGCTGTAGCTGACTCGCTCGAGCAACTTCAACGCTTGGACGGTGCCACTTTCAGCAGACATGCGCCGAGCGCGGGAGACTTTTTTGTCCACACAGCTATCACAAATTGGTTGGCCCTCGGCCTCGCTCCGCTCGACATGCCACCCCGTCGGCAGCGACTTGCCACCCCGAAGACCTTGCATCGCGAGTATGCGTATACAGGGCCCACCCCAACATTTCACGACATGTACAAGCCATATTTTACAAAAGATATGCCAATTTGAACTTGAATTTATGTACTAGAGGAAGTATCGTACTCAAAACAAAAGGATTACGTTTTGAAAACGTGAAACGGTTGCACCATATGGTCACCGGGTAGATAGTTCGTTCGCTTGTGCGACATGAAACTATTTTGAGCGGTTTGTGTCTGATGCCCACTTCAGGATATATTGTCCTCACAACAAATTTCGGTTGTGTACGATATTCCAACATGTTGTTTAATATGAACAGAAGGATAACGTCCATTCGCGAGCCAAGCAGACATTGGATGAGAGTGAATATTTGACAAAACCCGCCTATTGCTACAGTTGGTGAACTTTAAGCCGCCAGGAGGCGCCATGCGAGATGTCAATCGCACATGCGGCGGCGGAGGCGGCGCACAATTGCATCAGGCGTTGAATGGAACCGTCCTCAGTGGATCGTGCTCTGTGCCCATGTCTTTGTTTATACCTGTGTGCGACACGACCATGTGTGACAGTCTTGTCGCAAAGATTCCCGAATTCATGTAATCGCGTCGTCGCTCAAGCGATGTGCAATGCGCGGACGACAATTTGACCGTCCTGGCTACCGACGGCAATTTTTGTCAATCAGAAGGGGGCTGCACAGGATCCACCACATGCGCAGACATGCGGGAGACCAAGATGGGGGATTACAGCGTTGGGCGGTGGTTTCGTTCCCATCAGGGCCATCACCCCACCAAAAGCCAACATTCCACAGCCCCCTCCTTGTAGCATCGGCCCAAGAAAGTTGAATCACAGGGTTGTGTTGAGGCTCGATATTGCGGCTGCCTTGGACGTGACATCACGCAACGACGAAATACGAGAGCAACGCACACTAGAAAAAGTTCCTCCTACAACCTGCACGAGTGCGGCTGAAAGGTGCATCAAAGAAGGGGGGTATAGAGGCGGCCACGAAAGATCAACGTCCTTCCGTGCTGTGTTGACCAAACGAGGCATCGACCCTATATCCTTGAATCAAGATCCACCATTCGGTTGAAGTCACCCGCCAACTCGGTGCAGTTGCACAACCCCGACAGCGTCCCCTTCCGGTTTTGTCAACGATGCTCTGGATATGGCACCAGTCCGAAAGGTCGCCAGCTCTTGAAAAAAGAACCAGTAAGACAGGTTGACACCTTCGCAATTGATGTCTTCCAAGAACTTACCCTTCCTACCGCCCCACACAACGGCGGCAGTCCTCTCCAAAGACAATCTTCATGACCTGGACAGCGAGATTCCGCAGCACGTGCTGGACGACATCCACTCGCACCGTCGGTTCATCTGGTGGTCGCTCGTGTTCCTGAACGGGTCCGT
>NW_008580518.1:0-545 GCF_000520115.1 Aphanomyces invadans
CTCGAAGCCGAGGGCCGCGTGCGTCGAATGCTCGACAACATGGTGACAGTGCTCGAAGTAGATCGCCAGGAGTGAATTTTGCATCAGGAAAGGTGGTGGTTGGTATTATCGCTAACAACGCGATAAGTCAGCGCAACGCCAGGTGACAAAGCAACTCTAGTTGCAGCGGCATAAGGCTCTCTCAAGGCAGACGACATACTTTGCTATGTCAAGTGGCTACGGAAGTGTGCAGTCGGCGTTTACCAACATCGACGTCGAGGAGCTACCGATATCGGTTGTGGAAGATCTATCGACAGTTTACATGAAGCCGCGCTCGCGCCGTCAGCAAGAGCGCGATGAGAACAAGCCAAGTCGTGCACAAGCAGCGCCTCCGACAAACCGAGAAGGAAGCGTCGCAGGAGCAACCCAAGGTCAATTGTTTGAAGTGTCAAACGACTACGCATCGCGTCCGCGATCATCATGGCATCTCGGAGATCAAGAAGTTGATGGACGACTACCATCAGGCACTTCGTCTCATGAACCGAGTGTCAAGAGATACAACGCCT
>NW_008580518.1:8155-8674 GCF_000520115.1 Aphanomyces invadans
AGGAGGTATTACTGCCAAGGGCCTCGTATGATGATAGCTCATATTGCAACAGAAAACGCCGCGATCGATTGCCGCATGCTAGTCCGAGTCCACCAACGAGCATGCTTTCGTGTGAAACAACTTGTGGGCAAGCAGATGGCAATGGTGTATTTATTGCATGTTACACGCTATTCATGGTGATGTGAAAGCTGAAGAGGGCAACACAAAAGGCGAGTGCACTGACAACGCCACCCACAAATACAGGGAGCGCGTATCCCATGGACGTTGTGACCAAGGCGGCCGAGATGACGTAGTTGAGGAATTGTCCCGCACAAAGCGCGCTGTTCAAAGCGCCGTTGAAAAGCCCAAGCGAATTGTCCTGTCCGTGGCCGACGACGTGGACAATGAGCGGAACAATCAACAAGTTGACCGTGGCTTGAGTCGGACTGCAAGTGGCTGCAATGGACACGTCAAGAGCGGCGTTTTTGCTAAACGCCATCAAAGCGAGAAAGTTTTGCGGGACGATGCCGACGACAATGA
>NW_008580519.1:0-559 GCF_000520115.1 Aphanomyces invadans
CGACCGCACCAAATTTGACGCTTCGCTTCATCCGCAGCGGCTCTGCCTTGACGCCATACGGGTAGACCAGCCGAGCCGTTTCATGCTCCGTGACCGTCACGCTCGCGCCCTTCACAGCCAACACGTCCACGACGCCGCGCGTAACCACGTTTACGTCGGCACCCGTGTCCAATAGGACGTTTTCAACCCGAACGAGCGCTTCTACCGTAGCGCCACGATGGGTCGGTAGACGAGTGGACTTGTCGCCCAGGACAGAAATTCCGTCACGCCACTTCTTGAGTTGAGCTTCGAGTAGACGATCCGCCTCGCCAGGCGCCATCTTTGGACTCTCCGCAACGCGATGGCTAGTGTCTCCACATTTCAGGCACCCAATCTTCCTTCTTGCTGGCTTCTCCTCCTTGGATTTGCCATCGTCCATTTTCGCCGGGGAGATACCCTTGCCATCCGTTTTACCGCCGCCGCCACCGCTGACGCTGACACCGCGGCCACCACCGTTGCGGGCGCCATTCTTCGAGTCGCCCTTCGGATTATGGCCTTTCAGAGAGGCCGCCGGAGCTGT
>NW_008580519.1:8389-9018 GCF_000520115.1 Aphanomyces invadans
AAGTTTCGTCCATGTTGTACACGTCCATCGCACTGAAACCACTTGTAGCTGCCTGGATGTCGCGGCGGCCTTCTGCGACGGCTTCAAGGGATGTCGAGCCGGCCTCGCCGTGCTGGATCTTGCTGGTGAGTCCATGCTTTCGCTGAAATTTGAACAGCCATCCTTTTGAAAACGAGAGGCGCTGACCCTCAGGTATGACTGGTCTTCACAGAGTACGGCGGCATGCTTGTGAATGAGCTCGCCAATGAGACAGACTCCAAGCTCTTCGCACCGTAGCACCCATTCCAAGTGCCTGGACTCAACGGCAGGTAGAGCAACGTCGCGGTCAAGGAGCGTGCTTTGATGTCGGCACGTTGGTTTTGTGTCTTGTGTCGCGCGATGGCGCGTCCGACGGTCTCCTTCGATGGCGTAGAGCACAGATTGAACGTCTCCTCAGCCCAAAGTGCCAGCTCGGAATAGTCAAATGTGGTTCTTGTAAATGCTTAACATGCAAGGCATGTTTGTCGCCCAACATCATGCGCTTCATCTCTGAGTTGACTTTAGTCACATTGACATCATGCATGCATTTGAATATTTGAATGAACTTTGTCATTTGATATTATTCATTTCCAGAAATTATCGTGATTTAG
>NW_008580520.1:0-1810 GCF_000520115.1 Aphanomyces invadans
AACCGTCGCGATGTCAGGAAGCCCCACGAAGAAAGCAGTGAGCCCATCAAAGAAGGCGACGGCGAGTCCCAAGGCCGCCCTTGCCAACCCGTCCAAGAAACCTGCGAATCCCACGACGATGCCCGCAAGTCCGTCCAAGAAGGGCGCCGCCAGTCCTAAAGTTGCTATCCCTGCAAGCCCAGCCAAGCGCGCGGCGACGAGCCCCCGCAAAGGCGAGAGCACCCCGAACAAGAAGATGAAGCTGGTCGGGTACGAGAACTTTGTGCGACACAACCCCAAGTCGGACCGATTTACCATGCACAAGTTCCACCACATTGAGTTCTACACGCAAGACGCGACGAACGTGTCCAAGCGGTTCGGGTGGGCCGCAGGCCTCAAAGTGGTCGCCAAGTCGGACCAGAGTACGGGCAATCACGCGTACGCGAGCTACGTCCTGCAGTCGGGTGAGCTCAAGATCGCCATCACGGCACCGTACTCGCGCAAGAACCAGAAGGAAGGCCACGTGCCGCCGCATCCCGGCTTCAACGTCGACTTTGCCCATGAGTTCTGCAACAAGCACGGCCTGGCCGTGCGCGCCATGGCGATCTCCGTTGACGACGCCGCACTCGCGTACGAGCTCTCGACCAAGCACGGCGCCGTCGGCGTGTGCCCCCCCAAGACCGTCAAGTGCGCCAAGTCCCACACGACGCAGGTTCTGTCGAGCGTCAAGTTTTATGGGGACGTCGTCCTGCGCTTCGTGTCGGGCGACTACAAGGGTCGGTTCCAGCCCGGCTACGAAGACGTAGAGGGGCCAGACGTGAGCATCGGGCTCGAACGCCTCGACCACGCCGTCGGGAACGTCCCGAACCTGATCGAGGCCGTGCAGTACGTGTGCGGGTTCACGGGCTGGCACGAGTACGCCGAGTTCACGGCGTACTCGTGCCAGCCCGTGAACCCGCACACGTACTGCACGGCCTCGATCAGGTTCGGGACGTTCCCGACGGCGTGGTCGAGGCGTTCGAGGCCGATGCTCACGTCTGGCCCCTCCACGTCTTCGTAGCCGGGCTGGAACCGACCCTTGTAGTCGCCCGACACGAAGCGCAGGACGACGTCCCCATAAAACTTGACGCTCGACAGAACCTGCGTCGTGTGGGACTTGGCGCACTTGACGGTCTTGGGGGGGCACACGCCGACGGCGCCGTGCTTGGTCGAGAGCTCGTACGCGAGTGCGGCGTCGTCAACGGAGATCGCCATGGCGCGCACGGCCAGGCCGTGCTTGTTGCAGAACTCATGGGCAAAGTCGACGTTGAAGCCGGGATGCGGCGGCACGTGGCCTTCCTTCTGGTTCTTGCGCGAGTACGGTGCCGTGATGGCGATCTTGAGCTCACCCGACTGCAGGACGTAGCTCGCGTACGCGTGATTGCCCGTACTCTGGTCCGACTTGGCGACCACTTTGAGGCCTGCGGCCCACCCGAACCGCTTGGACACGTTCGTCGCGTCTTGCGTGTAGAACTCCATGTGGTGGAACTTGTGCATGGTAAATCGGTCCGACTTGGGGTTGTGTCGCACAAAGTTCTCGTACCCGACCAGCTTCATCTTCTTGTTCGGGGTGCTCTCGCCTTTGCGGGGGCTCGTCGCCGCGCGCTTGGCTGGGCTTGCAGGGATAGCAACTTTAGGACTGGCGGCGCCCTTCTTGGACGGACTTGCGGGCTTCGTCGTGGGATTCGCAGGTTTCTTGGACGGGTTGGCAAGGGCGGCCTTGGGACTCGCCGTCGCCTTCTTTGATGGGCTCACTGCTTTCTTCGTGGGGCTTCCTGACATCGCGACGGTT
>NW_008580521.1:0-1801 GCF_000520115.1 Aphanomyces invadans
TTTGATTTTATTCTTCCTCCATGCATTTTGCATGTTGGCTTTTTCAGGGGTTCACTGTAGGTCCAGGTGAGGATGGTAAAGTGGCGTTTGGGATTTTCCCAGTGCTCGAGACCTTTACGACGTGATAAGTTTGCGTGGTTTTCAGTGAAATCTATTCTGTTGTGAGGAGAACCATTCCAGTGTGAAACGAACCAGATTCGTGTTAGTATGGTCTCTTCAGATGTGGTCGGTTTGTTTGGTCGTCGATCGCTTTATCCGTCACGCGCGGCGTGGCATGTTCGTACTGCGTCTCACGATGTTTCCAATCGTAGCGTGGAGCCTTTGCACGGTGAAAGGTTGCTCCTGCCCAAGGCGATAGCATCGAAATTTGACGCAGAAGGACGAAAGGCAACTTCGACACACACTTTGGACTCGTCCGCCAAGTCTTCGACACGGGTTCACGGTGTTCCGACCTCGAACACGTAATAATGTACGAACTGTGTCTTTGTATGTATCAATTATTAGAAAATATCGAGCTTAACAGGCTAGGGAATATTTTGAACGTATCAGTCAAAGCAGTTCGATCACACCGCATTTACTATTCCAACCTCTTGCTGGAGGTGCACAAATTTCAAATGTCCACTGCAACGAATGGCGACATTTGCGGCGCGTGTCGCTCAAATGCACTTGCACCACAGCCTCGTTCAAGAGCCCGGGCAGATGGCTCTCCGTCGCCTTCTCCGGCTCCTCGCCCAACACGAGTGGCCGCGCCAGCACCTTGTTCCGCGGATCGCGCTCCTGCCTCCGCCGGTCTAGATCATGCTCACAACCAGCGCCTACACAACGAAGATAGTCCGACAATTTTATTTAGCGTAGATTTACGTATCTATTTTAATAGACGACCCACTTCAACAACAACGAATGGCGACTTGGCCGAGGGCAGCGATGCCAGGTACCTACCATTACTTGCTGGCGACCATGTCCAGCCCATCCATCATCGAATCAACACACACCCCACCCACCCACCCACACACCCGTTGTCGATTCCACGTGGCGCGACAGTGGAGGTGAGCATTGGGTTCGACAGAGTCTCGTCATCGAGGTCAGCAGTAAGGAGTCGCGAGTCCCGTTGCCGCGCTTCCGTGTGAAAGACAGCGTGTGTCGTCGATTGAATAGTGAATGCATTAGATTACCACGACACGAGCACACGCACGGGATCATTGGCTTAGATGGCCAAGGAGGTAAAGTTTTGGTGGTACGACACGTTGGTGAACGTGATGCGAGCGTAACTCGAGTCGGCAGGGCAGAAAGGAAACTTAATGTTGTCCCACGTGGGCTTGGGGGCCGGACCCGACGGCGGGTTGAACAGCGGGTCGGCCGAAATGTACGTGACGTACGCACCCAGCACGAGCGACACGATGACGGCAAAGTATGCCCAGATCTTCTCGACGACACCGATACGGTTGCCAAATTGCTTCAAGTAAAACACGATCGGCATGATCATGCACGACACTGCAATCGACGAGGCACCGGTAAAGTCCAACAAGTCGAGGAGGCGCTCTTCCCACGCGCACGCGATCGCGACGGTGGCGACGACAATGACAATGCGCAAGGCAGCGACCTTGGGGTACACACCGGGCAGGCGGTACGTAGCAGCGTCCCGATCATGCGCTTCAAGCGCCGCGATCGCGTTCTCGGCCAACGGCTCGGCGTCCTTTTCCGCGGGGGTGTCGGTTTTTTCGTAGCCAGCTTCGACTTCGGTTTCCAACGCAAAATTGTTCTTGTGCAAGCCAAAAATGACGCGTTCCATGATGTAAAACCC